>NW_025942270.1:0-36027 GCF_000764305.2 Hyalella azteca
AACTCGAAATATGAATTACGTATATTTTAATCTGTGACCAGCTCAGGATAATATTTGGTAAATGGTGAATTGTTTCTCTGTTTCTTCTCAAATTGGTTATTTTAGGTACCGATGTTGATTTTTCTTCAAACGTTGTTTGTGATCCCCTGCTTCTCTCAATGATTGATTATTGGTGAGCAGGTCACACGCTGCTGAGCTCGTTCAGCGCCAGTGGAGGCAAGAAGGGCAGCGCCAAGAAGCAGTCGAGCCAAAATTCTGGCGTTGAACTGGGCACTGACTCTGCTGACGGCGTTGACTACGACTGGCTGCCCGAACATCTCAAGGCTGAACTCAAGAGTAAGTTATTGGTTTTTGTTGAGGGAAGGAAACCAGACCCATGATATACTTTTCTCTCATTAGTTTTCATTATTACATTTTCTATTCTTATTCAAATCTGTTAAGTATCTTATTTGAAGTTGCACTTTTCAGGGCAATCTCTTATGACCCGCAACGGCTCAGCCACAAAAACACGGAAAAGCAATCAAAGCGAGAGATCTGTATCTGAACCCTCCAAGAAGTCCGCCATCACAACCTCCGTCAGATCAGCGCCCAAGCAATCGTCTGCTAGACTCAGGAAGATCTAAGCTAACTGGTGCACAGCTACACCTTCACCATTAGTTTACTTCACATCAGTGACGTTTTGCGTTCCGCTCGTAAATTGTTTGTGTTGTTGCTTCCGAGTTCCGAGAAACAGTTGGTGATTTTTCTGCTTTCTTAGAGAATATCTGTGAGTGAATGGGCGACAGTCACACCTGATCTTCAGTTTGTGTGATGGAATGACACCCATGCAATTTAATGAATTGGTGGCATGTATTGGTCGTGTAGCATTCCCTTTAGTTTTGTTTATTTTCCTAGATGAGACGTTCATCTAAATCGTATGTGGTCAGAGTTTTGAGCAAGTATGATTCAAAGCAAGAAATGTATGATTATTAGAATACATTGACGTTGATTAGCTCTGAAAAGCTCGCATTTAATTTAAACATTTTCGTTCATTACTGGCGTGATCAATTAGTGTGACTCTCTCCTTTAAGATTTCCTATCTCAGTTCTTATAATAGAAAGATATGAATAGAGCTGTTCACAAAATCACATGGTCAGTTGAGGCCTATTATGTTATATGATATTAAGATGAACAATATTCAAACTCTGTTTACTTAATGGCTTCATCTGCTCACCTTCTTTTGACGTTAAAATTTTTCTGGAAGGGGACTAGTTTTCTTTCTTTGCATTTTTAATGTTTGTAAATACTATAAACATGTTTGCCCATACTTTTATTCAGTTCAAAGTTAGAGACCGTGACATTTATTCAATTTGTAAAATTGTGTTTGATTCACATCGCGTTGTGAATCTTGTTGTTTCTTACTTGTTTTAAAAGAATTTTGCGTTCTCGATGTATTTGTTAGCCATTCTCTAAATTTTCCCACTATTGACGCTAGAGTACCGTTTCAATTTAGCATGTATGTATATAAGATTTAGGCTTCTGAATGTTGTGATCAAGCTCTTGTCGGGCTGTGGAGTGTCGGTTCTTTTTTATTTAATGAAATATTTAACGTAATTATTTTAGTACCTCCTGTCTGCATTCGAGTCTCGTAGCGTCCGTGAAATTGTTTGTATCCCGCGTTGAATGGAGTTAGTTCTACGTGCTCGCAGACACGTGATGTGCGTTGTCGGCCTCGTGTTGAGAGAGCTTATTCCTCTCCCGTTATGTTTTAGATCATAATGGTATTTTCAACATATGACTTTTTTTCTCCTGTCAATCAAGATTAGAATTAAATGATTCACCTTAAAGTATCTCATGGATTAGAATGGTATTTAAACTCGCTCATGACATTTGTACTTGATGATTAGAATGTTCTTAGAAGTACAATCATCATCAAACGTTACGAACTAGACTAGGGTGATGTTGCAACTCTGAAAACAATGATGATCTCATTTGCGCGATTGTGTTCAAATTTGCAGAATGCATTGACCGTCCTTGTTACAACTGCTGAAAAATTCAATCTAGCAAATAAAATTGCAGTCTAATTAATTTGCAATTTCTCCTATTAAAAAAAGCAGGATGGTGTCAGAAATGCAGGAATTATATTTCAATCACGTGGGCGTCGCTGAACGTGTCGATTTGCACAAAGTGCTTCTAAATGTAACCCGTGTGTGCATGTGGCGAATGATCAAGAGCGGTTGCCATTACATCAATTTCAAATTAAATGGTAGAGGCTCATAATCGAGGTGCCACTACATCAATTAGGTACACTTCATTAGAATGGCGTAGGATCAGGCAAGTTGCAACTAAAGCAACACTATCTAATTATATGAGCGCTTTCAAAGTAAAAGTAATGATGTGAAGCCTTTTCTCAAGCCATTGGTGACGATTTTGGGCACGCTTTCACGTCGGTGACACTTTTCTTCACTAAAAAAATAATATATTGCAGCCTGACGCCATCAGGGCACGAACGTGAATATGTTGAGGTAAAGTCAAAGATTTATTTAAGAGAGCTTCATTGTTCAAATTTCAGACATCGGAAATGAATAGCCCGAGTATAGGCAACACTTTTCATCGATGATGACGGACAGCTAATTGCAGTAAAATCCCTTCAAAATTACAGTCATATTGTCACCAAGTAGATTTTATTATATAGTGGAAAGTAATTGACGTTCGGTTTTAGCCGTTGCTTAGTTTTGAACTGATTTTCTACGCTAATTTAATTTCATAGACAGACTAGCAAGTAACCTATTAAGTACGTCATTTTAAACCAAACCGTTGCTCCTATTCACATGAAGTCTAAACATCTGTACGCTGGGCAATACGACAATTTCGCAGTCTTTACATAGGGTACAATTATTTTAGCATTAGGGTAATAATCGCGCAGCAGTTTTTAGATTTGTATATCGTTGCTCGTGCTCATGTGTGCGCTATTATTGTGCCTGTATACTGTAGTGTATTGTATTTTTATTATATTGTGTTGTTTGGTTTACCTGCTAAAATTTAATTTCCAACAAAAATTGTGACCGACTGACGCCACGCACTCCAGTTTTTTTTTCAGAAACTTAATTTTGTTTACCACTTTACATTCTCAATTAATTGTTCCGCAACTCGTACGTCGTACCTACCTAAACTAAAGACCAAAGTGCCTCCACAAACTGACAAAGGCAAACACTTACTACCAGTATACTACCTACTTAGTGCGGGTGCGCAGCCGTAGACCAGCAAATTAACGCTCAAATCAGCCCTGGAGCCAACATCAACTATCTAAATGCTATAGTGTATAGATAATAGATATTGTCATCCTGGCACGGTGGCACCTAAGCAGCTGTAGTCAATTGACCTATCTCACCACACGAACTTTAAACCAACACTGCTTCAGCACACAATCTGCTACTCCACATAGTTAACGGTCAATACGTTGTTCTCCAATGCTTTATAACCCATACCATCACTTCTTACACATGCTGTTATCCAAAGTGTCCGCTGAGGCGCTGGCCGCTGACCACACTGCATTGCAACAAATGTGAACTGTACCAAACGGTAATGCATCATCACCTTGCTTACTCCGCAAGACGTGAACCATAACCTTACCTTATGACCTTATGATGAGTTTAGGACGTCGCAGTCCACGGTCACGCTGATGCGCCGCCTTCGTCGTCCTCCGTCTCCGAGTCGTCGTCAGATGTAACGTTGGACGTGTTCCGTCTATTTGCCCTCATTTGGGCACGCTGATGCAAGATGCTGTTGCTTGTGATGCAAGATGCTGTTGCAAAGTGCAAACCAGAGCTTTTTAGAATCAGTTCATTTTTAATTTTCTCATTTACTCAAGATTTAAACCAATTTCTCAAGTATGATAATGCTGGTATCCAGGATACTTTACTGGTCTACATATAGGACTCAAAAATGAACTTGAGGGAGAGTCTAAAAAACTCTCTGCTTTGCCACTATGACGTGAACCCAGCGACATTGTTTCCCTGCCTTACTATCCCCCAGCATCTTCTTCCCCCCACACTTACCCTGACTCTCCACCATTATCGCATGGCTAACTGGAGGCTTTTCTCGGAATTCTCGCAGACCTTTGATGCTCATCTGAATTAGGTTAGGTTAGGTCAAGTTAGTTTACAACTTGTATAGATCCTCTTTTCATAGCGTAATGCAGTCAAGTCTCAAGTGAGCAGAAACTAAGAAAAGCCGTCCTGCAGTTGGTGAAAAAAATGCTGGAAGATGGGGTAAGCGTGGAGGTAGAGTTATGCCAGGGGAAAACAGCTGCGACAAATGGACAGGCTGGAGTGCTAGCTGTGTATCAACATTCAACAGCGGTATGGCGAAGGGAGTTGCTTACCAAAAATCGTGAGGAGGTTAGACGGCATGGCATAGAGCTGTTGTACGGTTTTAAATATGGCGTAGAGCGATTGTATTGGTGGCTTACTTCTCATTAGCTTGCTGGTTAATTTCCATGAAGGGGATTTGTACCTTTGGCTTTTAACATATAGTCCCTTAGTCTACTCTACCCTTTAGCAGGCTTACGCATGGAAAGGAGGATGAAAAATATGCTGGTCTTGGGCAATGGGCAATGCTGGCCTCTGGCATGCATCCCCTTAGTGCAACCGCGACGTGCATCGGAAAAGTTTTAATAGTCTCCAGAGTCGAGATTTTAACAAAACATAGTAAAAAAGTATTACATTATTTTTTGTGCATGCTCCCCAAATTTTCATGATTTGCAAATGAAATGGTACCGTATCTGACTAGGACTTACTACTAACGTACTAAGTAGGGCAAGTAGCCAAGTACTACCTATTATCATGATGATTATGGTTTGAGACTTTTAAATATGTCTATGAATATATTAGGAATCCTTTGGCTTTAAGTACACTTGTATTTGCTGATTTCAAGTGGTAAAAAAATTAATAGATGATTAAGTTAAGAGACGGTTTTAGACACTTAAAAACTAATTCCAACACAGCTTGGAATTAGACACACACAGAGCGTTCCAAGCTGTGTGCAAAAATTAAAATTATCTTGATTAAAAGCTTAATAGCTCTTGATAAAAGCTTAATAGCTCTTAATTAAAAACCTAAATAAGTAGTGTTCAATATTCAATAGTGTTCTAATTCCAGTCTGTGTCGTATTCCAATACAGCTCACAGCCTCACACAGCGATCGGAATTTGAACACAAGAGTGTCGGAATTACTAATTAGTAGAGTTCAAAGCATGGCTGGAATTAGTCTTACAAAATGCCAAATTTAATCACACACAGTGTCGGAATATATGGATTTGGTAGGTTTGCATTCTAAAGGCTTTTAAATAAATATGGCAACATTTTGTGACGTTTCATTGTTGCTGGCGTATAGTGCGGTGTTTTGAGAGTGACGTAAAGCAAATGGAACTCGAGTTGCGCGTATGGTGATTTTTTTATAGCCATTCATTTTTTGCTATGTCTTCAAAGTGTCAGAATATACCATATTTACCCTACCTTTCTACCCCTACTGTTGGCAAAAGTGTTCCTGGTTGCTGCCACCAGAACCAGAAACAGACTGCCAGCTTCCAAGCATGGAAAACTTCTAACCATAGGGCCGTGAGGCCCTGTGACTAGAGCTTTCCTGCCATTTCCGGAACTGTGAGATTTCTGCCAGATGACTTACCTCTTGTATAATTGTTAACAAAAATGCATGATCAGGCTGCAAGATTCCAAATGTATAAAAAATTCGTCACATTGAAGCTGCGAGATTTCAAAAACAAGTAGGAAAATTCTAATCCTGCCGGCTTCTGTAACTTTAGCTTGATTGTTGCAGGTGTTTATTGACACCTGAAGACAAATCAATTTTGTAGAACCTATGAATCTAGTGCAGTGGTTCCCAAACTTTTTCAGGCTGGCGCCCCCTTTGGCTCCCTAGTGAATTTCTAGCGCCCCCCCATAGACACATACAAAATCATGCGCCTCTTACTATAAAATTTAGTTCGCTGTAATTTTAAAAGATAAAGGTTAAACACAAATGTGTATTTCACAAATAGGACCCCTTTTAGTGAACCAACGTGTTTTTCAACTGTTTTAACCGTTTCAGCTCCAGAAACCTAGGACTTCTCGGGCAAACTTATTGGCCGGACTCGTGGCCGGTCTCACGACCAATCTCCAAATTCAGTTATCAAGGAATATCACCCAAACTAATGAACGCAGCTCAATAAAACTTGGAACATGTATTCATCAGAATTTAACGGTGACGTTTAGCTTGCGAAATTTTTTGAAATATCACCTTCTTGCGATACAGGCCAAAATTCGCTGTGATCAAAAAATTTCTTCCAAACTACCGAACAGATTTGAACGAAATTTTGAATATCCTAACTACCAAATGGTGTTTTTTAGATTGAGAGCCGTGATTTTATGGATTTGCCAGCCGTGATTCCATTTCTACGAGCCGTAATTCCATTTCACCGAGCCGTGAGTTCCATATCTTGGCCATGAAAAGCCATTTACGAGGTGCGAATTTATTTACAAAGTCCATGCACGTGTTACCCCAAATCTCTAATTTTACCCTTAAACAGTCAAACGGCAACAATTAATTTGTGTCTACTGTAGTTCTGCACACGTTAATGCAGTCTGACCGCTTTGACATGACCGCAACTATGCGCGATCTTCAACAAAACGTTTACCTGGTTGATTTGTTTACATTACGATGTTTATGTTTTTTCTGCAAGATATTTTGGCAGGAACGGTAAAGCAATGCGGATTGCGCCAGTTGGAAATTTATGAAATGACATGTTTGCAAAGTGCAAACCGCGATTTTTCAATGGAACAAAAATTTATGATATTAGAGCTGCAATATTTCAGACAAAAATAGGACTTTTCCAGCCCTGATCTTGAGTAAATGAGGTTAAAAATGAACCAATTATAAAAAATCTCTGGTTTGTCACTATGCCGCCAAAACCTGGTACAGGCTGCCGGCTTCTGTAACTTTAGCTTGTTTGTTGCAGATGTTTTATTGACACCTGAAAACAAATCAATTTTGTGGAGCATATGAATCTAGTGCTTAGTCATTTTATCCATCCTCTCTTCACTAATCAGACTTCAGTCTATCTATTTTTTGCTTGCTATTAATCTTGTGTGTGATGTTCCCTTGAAGTTCATTTGAACCATATACCACAATAAATGCTTTGTAGTATAATAATAATAATAGGCTAATTAGCCCAAAATATAGAAATAACACATTTGAATAATTTTTTCCTTACCCCTTCAGAATTCTTTTTGGAAATGTTTTAATGACAATTGAAGTTCAAAAATATTTTCATTTGCATTTCTTAAAAGTTTAAGAAAGTCAGACTCTATTATAATTGTAAAGATTTCATGATATGATGGATTACCTGCTTCCTATTGTTGGAGGATCTTGCATCTTAGCTGGGTCATCTTTTGCTTATATCAAGTTAAGGTAAGATAATTTAAAGTGAGCTTATTGAAGGATTTTTCTAAATCCTGCAGAATTCATGTTATGACATTACTAACCATTGTACAATTGTAATCGTTCATGTTTTGAAATGTGGGAAATACTATAAAGTTTATAATACATTTATTCCCTGAATCACTGACTTACTTGATCAATTAATTTTGATTTAGATTCATGAATGTTCATCATATGTAAAGGGGTTAGACAAAATGAAGGAAATGACTGAAAAATCTTCAAAATATATTTTAGTATGTGGCAATTACAGCCCCAATTTTCCAAGGCATTGATTCATACAAACTGTAAATTGCTTCCAAAGGAATTTTAATCCATTCTTTGGGTAAAACTTTCTCTTTTAAAGAAGATGGCAGTAGGAATCTACTTCTGACTTGCATCACTAAAATCAACCATAAATGGCTTCAGGCTTGGTGATTGTGATGGCCAAATGAGAAGCTCAAAGTTGTTAGAATGTTCAATTTTTGTAAACAATTGCTGCTGTATGGATTGGGGGCATTATCATCTTGAAAAGTAGTGTTCCCTCTGAAAACAGTGCTTGAACCATTAGATGAACTTAGTCCTCCCAAATTCCTAAGTATTCATGGCTTTTGATTCTTCCATGAAGATAAATCATTGGTCTGACAGATTTCCAAGAAATAGTACCCCAGATCACAGGTTGCCTGCCATGTTTTACAGTTGGGAGGAGGCAGTTGGGATTAAATGACTCTTTTGGTTGTCTCCAAACATAAGCTTAGCCAGAGGGAAACAAGTTGAATGGTTATTAGTCAGAGAAAATCACATTTTTCCACTGCTCAGGGGACCAATTCTGGAGGTTTTTACACCACTCCTAATTAATTTGAAGCATTTGTATTTAAGACCTGAGGTTTTCTAATTGTAACTTCCATAGAATCCAGATCTGTGCAGCTCTTAATAGACAGTCCTTATGGAAACTGGGTTAAGTAATGTTAATGGGCATTAATGTTAAGAGCCGTGGTTTTTTGATTATACCTCACAATTTGATTTAGGTACCATTGCTTTCTCTCTGGCAACTTTGACTTTTGGCCACACCTGTACTCTGCCAAAGACATTTTACCTTCTCATTCAAAAGCAGTCATTACTTTTAAGACATACCTCTAGAAACGTCAAGCATCGTGGAAGTTTCTGTCATGCTAGCACCTGCCATGATATTGGGACCAATAATTTGGCCTCTTTTGAAAGTCTGAGGTTTGCCATTTATAGGTTATTTGTTAGCTTATAGACTCAAAAATTTGCTAAAGTTATCTATGCAATCATAAAATACTAATTAGCATCAATAATAAACAATAAAACATTAAAATATTGTCACATTTTGATTGTTTATAAGAAAATATTACTGTATCAAAGTATTGTGCATCATCCTTAATTTGTCCAACCCCTGTATATATATATATATATGATGTTGTTCAAAATTGATTTTTTATGATTATTCTTTTGCAGGCCATTCTTCCCTGTGCAAGTGAACTGCTGGTTCTGCAATACTGATACCAAAGTCCCCTTCAAATCCAAAAACAGTTTTGTCTGCCCCAATTGTAAACAATACAATGGGTTTACTGAGGTAATTATGATGACTACGGTATTCCACTGCCTCAATTAAAAGTCATCACTTAAAAATACACTTCTTAATAACTTATTTTTATCATGCAGAAAGCCATGCTTATTTATATTATGTGCCATGCACCACCTACTGGCTTATAAAAACTATGCAAATATAAAATTAAAATTAATTTGTTGATGTAAGGTTATATGTAAACGTAAACAACTGACATGACATCAGGTTTTGCCTGGCTTTGTTTGCTATACATAGCTATTAAAGGTGTCTTTCTGGAAATAGTGGAAAACCAGATTTTTTTTCGAATTTATTCATTTCTATAATTTCCTCATTTACTCAAGATGTAAAATCAATATCTTGTTTATGATAATGATGGTATCCATGATACTTTGCTGGTCTACTTATAGGACTCAAAATTGAACTTAATGAATTGTCTAAAAAACTCACTTCTTTGCCACTATGCAATTACTGGAAATTTTAATTTATAACTTTGAATGAATACAAGTTGAATACCTAAAAAAAATTCATGATGAACAATTCTTTCTATTACCTCAAAGTAAGTTTTTCAGATAGCTGCTCCTTATTAAAAAGTTGTATATCAGTCAATAGCTATTATTGATCAAAAATGTTTTTACCAGAGTGAATTATTATCCATTTCCATGTTTTGTGTTAGAATGTTTTGATAGCCAAGTCTAACATTTCCTTGCAAGTTTTTTGGCTTCAAAAACGACTCATATGCATAAAATAAAAATCAAGAAAATCTGAATCATATCAACTTTTACAATATTAATGTAAGCTTGAACAGTACCGTAGCTCACACATATAATGAATATTTTGTACTACAAAAATGTTCTTGCATAATGTCTTCTGAATGTAGTATCAAATGAATATTTTGTACAAATGTATATATATAATGTGTTTTGAATAAATGTACAGGATGGAGACTACAACTGTGATATGCCATCCCAGTACTGCGAGTCCCTCAACTCTCCTCCCACACGAGCCAGAGTCAAACAACCTCCTTCAAGCACACCTGGGCTGTCACTGGGCAATGGCTTATGCCAGACATGTAACCTTTATCAAGCCATGAAAGTGAAGGCACTGGCAGACTTTGTTCCTTCTCATCCTGATAAATTTGATGAAGAAGTAGATGTTTATGAGTGAGTCCAGTACCACAGCATTAGTTTTCATATAGTTGCATTTTTGTAGTTTGAACATACTGTACTATGTATACAAAATTTCATGCCGGTATTTCATTTATTTAAATTTGATCTCAAATTATTCCTCCAAGAATTCTTTCATGTACGTAATTCCCATTTAAAGATTTTGGTGAGCTTTCCTTCTTGTGGATAATTACATTAATATTAAATTTCATAACAAGTGATCAGATTTTTTAACTTTATTTAGTCTAGCATATTGTTTGTCAAAACAACAAGTCCACTGAACGAAATTATTAATATTCACAATCCCTTGCAATAAATTTTGCAAATGACTTGTAACTTTACAACAACAGACGTCGTCTGGAGCGGCTTTATGGAGGGCTTTGTTCGCACTGCAACAAGACTCTGAGCTGCGCTCTCATGGAGCAGGATACATGGCTTAAGCCTAAGCTTCTCAACTGGAGGATGCAGCAATCAACTACGCTATTGAAGGCTCTTCTGGTGAGAACCCTTAAGGCTCAAAGTTCTGTTAATGCTCAATTGAGTGCATTTTCTTGCATTAATACTGCCCTATGATTTGTATCTACCATGGTTAATTTTGGCAGATTAGAAACTAATAATTTAATTTATTTTGGCAAATTTATTGCTGAATACACTTATTTTATTGAATGATATTCTTTTGGTCTGTCGCTTATCAACTTTTATACTTGAGGGACATGGGAATAATTTGTATCTGTCTTTCAGACTCCTATGCATGGTAGGATGTCCTGGCCGCTGCGCTGCATCACTTTGTTGCTACGCACCTTGTGCTTCATGCTAGCTACATCTCTTCTGCTCTTTGAGTTGAGCAGCATTGTTCATTTATCAAGTGACCTGACAAATGATACATCCTCACAGCCCAAAAACCACAATGTTGAATCCTTAATAAATTCATCTGATGCAAGTGTTGAACAGGATGCTCCTCTGGATCTGGTGGGTTGCCTATCATTTCACTATTTTTATGGCATCAAGGTATATAATTTTCGACTTGAATTAAAAATGATATATTTCAAAGGAAATTTTATGCCCATATTAATTGTGTACCTCTCTTATTATACATGGATAGGCATCCATTTACCATGGTGTTATTTATGATCTTTGATTAGTACCACTGTTTTTGTCATGGAATTAATCTTTAATGGAGAGAATCAATCTTTAATCTAGATTCTATATACTTCAGGTGACCGCAATAAATTTGTTTTCATTATATATACCTATATATTACCTATATATACCTATATATTAGAATATACCTACCCTATATATTTAAATTTAAAGCACTTTGTATCACTGAATGTTGACTTACTGATGCCACAACTGAAACTCATCACAATGTGTATATGAAATAATTCAGTGTTATGAATAATATAGTGAATAATAATTTTTATCGTATTGACTCAGAATTGAGTGTCATTCCAGATGTCATACGTGCTAACGGCTGGCGGTGACTGGGGGCACTCCCTGCGTGGCCATGAAGCAAGCGCTGCTCTGCTCCTGCTTGAACTACAATAAATTTGTTTTCATTAAATATACCTATATATTACGTACGTATATATTACCTATATTATATGTTAGAATATACCTACCCTATATATTTGAATTTAAAGCACTTTGTATCACTGAATGTTGAGTTACTGATGTCACAAACAAAACTCATCAGAATATGTATATGAATAATAATTCAGTGTTATGAATAATAATTCAGTGTTATGAATAATAATTCAGTGAATAACCATTTTTATCGTATTGACTTAGAATTGAGTGTAGTTTCAGATGTCATACGTGCTGACGGCTGGCAGTGACTGGGGGCACTCCCTGCGTGGCCATGAAGCGGGCGCCGCTCTGCTCCTGCTTGCCTTGCAGCTCGCAGCTGTAGCCCTTGCCGGCAAGCAGCATCTCAGGGTTAGATATCATATATTCTGTATTGTTAAGTAGGTATTATTGTTAAATCCATAAGTTTCAATGGATTGATTACATCTACTATGTACCAACAACCATGGGGTTTTGGTAAGAGTTGCTTGTTGAAATCAATACTTGATTTGAAGATATTGTGCTATTTTTTCTTGTGTTTGCGTCACACATTCATGTAACTTCTTGCAGTTGTGATTCGTGTCCTCTTAATTAGTGGCTTATTATTTGGCTACATTTATTGTACGAGTTAGAACTTGAAATTCAAATAGTATATATATTTTCCACTTGAAGTATCAACAACATTAATTGATTTGAACTTGAATTTTTTGCCTTTCTAAAACATACATGCATTTCATTTTAAACACTCTTTCATTTAAATCGTTTTCTTCTCGATTTAATTGTTTAACGTAAATATGTTCATTTTAGTTCAACATCAGATAACAAAATCCCATATTACCGAGCAATTCAATATCTAAAATTGGTGTTAAATTTATATTCCTTTTATTGCAAGTTTTCTTACCTCCAAATCACAACAGATGAAAAATTGTTCAGCATTGATAGGTGCACTGCTTGTGTCATTGTCGACTATAAATAACAAGGACAGTTCAAATTGTGCTAGCACGCAACAAACAAATTTGTTATAGTGCGATCATTTTTCTTCTGATGTTTTTCAGTCTCATTAGTTAGTATAACCACACAGTTATTTTGCTTTGTGTTTTTGGGTTAAAATTTCGGGAAATTTTCATCTTTCAATGTTGTTTTTGTTACAATAATGATTATAATAATAATAATGATAATAATTAATGTAATGAGGCATTAATAATAATGGTTGGTTTTTGCAGAGCTGTGACGCTGTCGCATGCGTGATGCTGGCGCTGTCTCTCTCTGTTGCCTCCTGGCAGCAGTTTACTGTGCTCACTGAGCTCATCTCCACGCAACAGCTCGTCTTCCTCAAGGTGATTAAATAATGCATGCTAATTACATCTTGATTGAATACTCTACTTGACTTGATTAATGTTACATTTCTTATTGTATATATTTTTTTATACCGGTATGCCTTCAAAAGTGTGCCTTTACTTGTTTTGCTTGCTCATTTGCTTTTTAGAAATACATTGTGCACTGCATAAATATTACATATATTATACATTACAAGAAAATTATTCAATAGGTAATTGTTTATGGCGCCTGTGTGTTGGCTGTGGCTGCTGGATTCTACCGCCCACCGGCACCTCTGCCTCCTCAGTTCTTGCGGAGGACATCATCCAGATGCCGAGTTCTCGACAGGTGAAGATAGTTCTGACGTTGAGCTTTACTATTAAAATAGGCATATATTCCATCAGCTAATTGATGAAGGCTTTTCAAACTAAACTATCAACCAATCACAGACGAGGTAATTATTCTTCAGGGGTCGTACTATCAAAATATTCAGTATTTTGTAACTCCGTCCACCAATCACTGGCGACTTTTCAAGCTGAACTCGCCAATCACAGGCGCAAAATCGGCAGCCTAGTGTACTTGGCAAGTTTTAATAGTGCAGTCCCAGACTTTGATATGATATGAGCTTGTTTTCAGACAGCAACAAATGCTGGTATTGGCTCATAGAGCTGCAGTGCAGTAAGCGCTTCATGCCATATACTAACGTATCTCAGATCTGACTAGCTAAGGCAATTCTGTACTGATGAAAAAATACTTTCAACTTTAAAACAAATGCTTTAAAGTTTAATCGATTGTAACATGGGGACAAATTTGTAAATTATTGTTCAAGTTATTTCAATTTGTATGCATAATTTTTTATTGTGAGGTTATTTTATCGCAATAAATTTGTGATAATTTCCTTTGCACGTTTGTTTATATGTTTTATATTGCTTGGATGTTGCATGTTCACTTTTATTTTGATTTTGGATAGGTATTTATTTGACTGACTGTATTTCAGTTCTCAAGATGATAGCCAACTGACGGAGAATAGCATGAACACTTCCCAAGAAGTTCTCGGTAATCCTCTGGTCGCTTCTCCGCCACCTACTTCTCCAGCATCGCTCACCTCCAGCAGGTTGCCTGCATCCCTACATCCCACGCCTCTCATTGCCGCCAGAGTCTCCACAAACAACACTTTCTCTCCATCCATCTTTTCATCTCAAACCCATAACCCTTTCCTTAATATTCCCGCTGAGAAGCCATTGAATTATGCTTCTCTGTCATGCAATCCCGGAACTACGCTCAATCAAAGTTCTAGTCTGGCCCAGCCAAAATTTGCCCTGAAACCAAGTGCTTTAGGAGATAACCTCAACACATCTCTGCAAGGTCTTAGCCTGGGTTCTGGTCAAAACCATGACAATTCATTCGCTTCTCGTAACCCTGTTCTTGGTGGAGGTCCCAACAGAAGTGGCATGGTATTGCGCTCCCAGCAAGCTCGCCTCTCCCATAACACTAGCAGCATTGCCCAAGCATCTTGGGTTGCTGGTGGTTATTGGGGAAGTCCTAGTAAGAACAAGCGATCGCCTGTGAAGCAATGGCAACCGCCAGTCAACTGTCCGGTTATTGTCAACAATGTTGATCCTGTCCCGCCGTCGCGGCCTTCAAGTCAAAGTTCGGGTTTTGTATCTCATGGAAGCGGTAGTCATGCATCCGCGGAGGCTCATGGCGCTGCATTGAATGCCAATGCTTTTAAAGACACTGACCGCATTTCGGTCGCATCGGAACCCACATTTACCTGGAATTTCGAAGCATGTGAGACGTCATCACAAAGCTCCCAAAACACCGAATTCCTATCTCATGCATCCACCAATGGTACTGTGAGACGCAGGCATGCTGCTCGCCTTTCATCCATCCCCAGCTATCCCTTGAGTGATACTCACTCGATGAGCTCTGCTACTGTAGGACCTTCTATTTTCTCGAGCGCTGCTTCAGGAGTCATGACTCCATACCAAGACTGGAGAACTGGATCCCCTGCTGATGACATGAACACCATGCGGGCCTTGAGTCGTCTCAGCCAACACGACATTAGTGACGATAATCTGAGTCTCATCAGCGGGAAAACTTTACGCGTCAACAACCTTGATCAACAAGGAGGTATTATCTTCACAAATGGCAGCGCCACGCTGCGGAATCCATGGATTGCTTTCATTCTTGGTATGAGTGTAATGGCGAATGGATTTTTAGTTTTGGTGCTCTATAAGAACGGAACGCTGGCTGAACTAATGCGATGACAAGTCATGGATCAAAAATGAGTCTTAATTGCTAAACTGTTGCCAAACATTGCTTTGATTAAAAAGGTAATATTATGTATGCAGCTTCAAGACAAATGCCTCTCTTCTTCTAGATAGCTCAATGCCCCTAATCTTGTATAAATTTCATCATCTCATGACATCATTTGAAAATTATTAGAAAATTTTGAACTTTATAAAGTTAGTTAATAAGTTTACGAATCACATTTGCCCAACATTTGGTCACATCAAAATTTTCCTGATACAATAGGCATTCGCAACAACATGTATGGCGTTATTGATAGTGTAAGTGTTTAAGGCTCAATGGAATAAACGTGTCCACCGACATGAAGTTTAGTCAATTAAAAGGATAAGTTGTCTTTGTTGCTATCTCAAATGTTGTTTGTAGGTTTCAATACGTCTTTTCATATGAAGGCATTACCACTGTACAAACTGTTGCATTTGTAGTCTTTTTGTTGTTCATGCCATATTGGGGATGTTATTGACTTTCATTAACGATGAAAATTGTTTTAAATTTCATATTCATCGTCTCATGTGGTATCATTTTGTGTCGTCCATTGTTGGGAATGTACTGGAAATGTTGTACTTATTCCCTGATGTAAGTGGAAACGTTTTTATAAATAGTGTATTATAGTTTAGAAATATTTTCTTTTTTTCGTCTAGTTTTGAGGTCGTAAAGTTTTACTGGCCACATTGTAACGTCAGCTAGTCTTTTTTCGACATAAATTTGTAATGATTTATTCATTTTCAAAGGAATTAATTCTGAATTGTTTCAAATTACTACACGGGCATTACATAGAAATAATTTGGTTGTAATAAATGACATTTTAAACTCGTTTCTCTATGGCCACACCGCGGGGGGAACGTTGATAATTTCCTTGGCTACTTCCTTATTTCTGATAAATTCTTCTCGAGTTTACGCTAAAGCTCAGTTAAATTAAGAAATTTTTACTCATTTTCCATTAAAATTTTCCTACTTTGGAAGAACTTAAGCTGAATTGATGGATATTTGAAAATTATTAATTTACTCATTTTCATTAAAATTTTCCTGCTTTGGAAGAACTTAAGCTGAATTTATGGATATTTGTCCGAGATAATTTTTAAATAAGCCTGGGAAATCATCACGTTCAGGGGATATGGCGTGCCCCCGGCCCCCTATGCCACTACCAGAAAAAATGATGGGTCATTTTGTCCGAAATCGCTTTTTGCACGTAGCACTGGTACGCCCATTGGTTGAGCCAAACCAGGTCAGGATGATCCACACATGGGCAAAAAGTGCATCGCCATGTGGACACTGTCCCATTTATTTCCTTGAGTGCAGTATGGGACATGTTCTCGCCCCTTGTCACCTCGGGTGGGACAAAAATGTCCACTTAACGCATTGAATTACCTTCAATTGAAATAATTCCCATATTGGTGATAAAATAAAATACAAAATCTTAAAACCCTGTGAGTCGATGTGCTAGTCGATTAATATAGATAGCGTTCTTTCTTAATGCACTACTAAATAATCGCTGCTAATAAGGTTAAAAAATCTCAAATGTTCGTTCCTGTATAGAGTGACAATATGATCTACTGTTGAGTATTGCTAATTATCATTACTAATAATTAGTTATTTTTTACTATATAAGCTATGAAAAGTTCGTTTTGTTTAGCGTTGGTTAAACATTTTAATGGGATTTTCATTCTCAACTGACGGTTTGATCTAAGTAATCGGATTGCTTCATTAGCGTAAATGACATAGTGTAATTCATCTAATGTTATTATAATATTCGCCGTTGTTTGCTCTAGTTTCTACGTCAGAAACTAAATAATGAATCCTGTCAAGAGGAAGTGGTTTTTACTTCCATTTGATTCACAATCTAGCAAATATTACTTAAGTTAGTATCACTTGCAGTTATGGACTCCAAAGAACGACCAGGTGGCAAGAGCTACAGAAAACTCCGCGGAAAGAAGAAGCCTGAAGCCCAGGATGTGTGTAAGTAAAAAAGAGGACCGCGACTGCACTGACACACCAACTCGTGAGTGCAAGAAAGTGTCGGACTTGCCGATAAGAAAGCCCGAACAGTCCGAAGGCTCTGATTCTGGAGACCCGAAACCTACAAAACCAAAAAGCTATAAAATTTTATCACACAAAAAGCCTTCATCAGAGAAAGTATACGAGGCAGGTTCAAGTGCAGGCAATCAACCGAGTGATGTTCTTGAAATTCCTGACGCCGTTGTCTGTATTGAAGAAAACTTAGCACTGGAGGAAAGCGATGTGATGTGTGTAGAGAATATTTCTAAGACTTCAAGCGATGATGTTTCGATGAGCACTACAGCAGAGAAGATGAAGGATGTTGCTCAAGAAACATCCCCAGCCTTGAATGATGACGATGGTCTCAGTACAGATCGTGAAACGAATGTTGCTACTGAAAAGACGACCACTAATACCGATAAAGAAAATTATGATTTGGACGATAATTATCACGTACAAAACCTTCTTCTTAATGTTGATGAAGGTAAGGCCGCCGATGTTGCTGACGAAGATGTTACTGATCCTACGCCTGATAGAGATAAGACGATTTGTACAGACGATGCTACGAATTCCCTAATACATGTTACTGATCCCACATCTGATCTAGATTCAAATATTTATAATAATGAGACGACAAATAGCGTAAAAGAAGATGAAGAAGTTGCTGTTCCATCGTCAATTATAGATTCAAGTATTGATAAAGAGGATGGGACGGATACCATAAGAGATATTTCCTCACCTGATGATATAGATCCCAATATTGTTAATAATGAGACAACTATTACCACAAACAAAGATAAGGTTTCTGAGCACAAATCTGACCTAGATCTGATTGTTGTTAATGAGGCAACGAAGACAGCAAGCGAAGATTTTACCGATCCCTCCACAGTTCTAGATGAGAGTATTGCCAATGATGAGGAAACAAATACTATGAACGAAGAAGACGCTACGGTAAGAGAAGAAGATGAATCAATTATTACAACATACGAAGATATTAGCGTTCCCTCACCAGATGCAAATGCTGGCGGTGACTCTAATGCAGCTTATGGAGTAATTGATCAGTTAATTCTCGAGACTGTCAGGCCAATGGAGATCTCGTGTGTTGACGAAGTAACCGAAACTGTAAAAGATCGTCTGGAAGTGGAAGGAACTGATGCCAATGCAGCTGAACTGGAAGAAGATCGGGTAAGTGATTCAACATTGCGTTACCTCCATTGAATCACCGATGTTTCAATCAACAGTGAATGTGGAAGTTGATTTAATGTATGATTCAATGATACTCATTTCTTGATCGCAGCTACATTTCATTGAGCGTCGCTAACAAGTTAAAGGAAATAAGAACAATGCTCGTTCTTGTCATTGAGTTTTATTCGTTAATGTTAATTTTCACTTAACTTGTTTTGTGATGATTTACGCGCCCCTCACCCTACTATACTTGAAACTACGTCCCACTTTATATATTAATATAATCATCAATGAATAAGCAACTCTAAATCGGATGAATTGTTTCATGTAGACACAACGTAGATGAATGATTTGCCATTTTACCGCCATAACGTCATGAATTTCTTTTTTTTTTTTGTGCCATGAATTTCTTTACCAGATTTTATGTACGAATGGAATTGACAACGCGATTTTTTTTATCGGCTGCTTAAACAATGCACTTGTGTTTGCAGAGAGTTTTCAAATAATATCAAATGAAATAATAATTAGAATATCTTGAAGTGAAATAATAATCATAATATCTTGGAATGTAACAATAATAATGGCTTGAAATTGAAACTCAACCACAGCACCTGACAAAACATGTCACCATATTCTCCGCACTTGCTTATTTTTCATTTGACGCTAAACGTTTACTCTTTCCTTAGTTATTTGTCAATGAAGAGGCAAAAGCTGGTAACTTTGAAACAAATTTGCATTTTTGTCAGGCGTTTTTGCGGTGCTACATCGCGGAGGCGGCAACGCGTCTGCAGGAGAAGGCAGAACTTCGCGCCACAAACTCCGCTGCTGCTAAGGAGCGCTCTGAGCTACCAACCGGCAAGCTTGACTCCAGTCTCAAGAAAAACACCGCATTCATCAAGAAACTTGTGAGTGGAACATATTTCATTTTAGTGGAATTCATTAAAATTTTGTTGAGAAGCTCCATTTAACAACGCTATTAGAAAAGATTTATTTTGTTATAAGATGTAGATTATTTTCTGAAGCTCAATAAGAGGGCTGAATGAAGTGAAGGGTTGAATTCTACAAGATAAACTGTAAAAAGGGGGGGTAAGCATACTTATACTACATCTTATCGCCAGACGTCTACATCGAAGATACCGAGGGCATTTCGCTTGAGTGCGCGACCCATAAAATATTCTTTCCTCCGCACATTATTGGGAAATTTAAACGTTTTATTTACTATGGGTATAACTTAATTAATGACACGGACCGCGTTTCCGATTATTGACTCATCTAGTCAATTGCAAGCATTGGTTCTTCATTAATGCCATTTTCACTTGGTATGCAGCTTCACAGAGTCTTGGAGGCATGGAGCACACAAATATTCTTCATTAATGCCATTTTCACTTGGTTTACAGCGTAACTTCACCGAGTCTCAGTACCAGAGCCTGAGCAAGGAAGCTCTCTCACTGAACTTGTCCCGCTATATCGGCGAGGCGGCGAACGCGTTACTCGAGTGCCGACTTAAGATGACTGATGTGCACGCGTGTGTGCTGCTGTGTTCTGCGCTGCACCAGCGATACGCTGAATTCTCACCGGCTCTCTTATCTGGCTTCTCTAAAGTTCTGAAAGAAAAGCCTAATGAGAAGGTGAGATTATCACTGTACGTTTGCTTGACACCATGTTTACGAGAACAGCAAATTTAACGACACACTTCAAGTTTATTCGACAAAATTTTTACTGAAGGAGAACGCTTGTTGTCACACTTCAAATTTGTTTGACATGTTGTTTATTAGGGAAGCAAACTTGCTGCCTACCCATGACAGATTAATATATTATTTTGCAATTTAATTGAATAAATTTTGTACTTTTTTCTGAAATGACGTATAATAAACCAAGGATAAGAAGCTGCCTAGTTGACCACTTCTTCGATAGACCTTTTGCCGGTATAGTGAGAGAAAATTTTTCTTGTATGGATTGAGTAATTTTAAAGAGAACAGTACTTTTTTAATTGAGTCATTGTCATTGTAGCTTAGTGAGCATACGGTATCAATTTTGTTAGTGAAAGATGAATAAATTACTCCATATTTTTTTCATACTTTTCAACATAAGGGCAAAGTTTTCTCTCGCTACCCTCACATTCGATTATGCAATATTTAAGTATACCCTGAAGGTGAGTTCGGTACGTGAAGTGATACCGAGGATTAACGAGGCATAGCGTGAGGATTGATCCAGTATCATTTGTATAGTATATACGGCTTACAGTTTATGGGAATATAGATAGAATATATTTTAATAGGGCGAGTCAGACATATCCTCTAACCATTCTTCGTCCTGACTGAATCTACTGGTTTGGAGCAGAGCTAGTATATAGGTTTTACTTATCTGACATCACAAGAACGAAAGTTACTACCGCGATAAACAAGGAAATGGGCATACGCAAGGAAATGTTCATGAACATATCGCAATCACGGAGATAATTCAAATGAAGAAGTTAATCGAATGTGGTAGTTTTTGGAACCTGTCTAAGTTCAAATAGTAATGATTATTCTCCTCGACACATAACATTTACTGTTATATAAACTGCATCCTTTCAAGACATCAATTCCATGTATCCAAGATTGTGAATAATTTGCATATTTGATAGGGACGGGGCATGCCTCTTATTTATATTTTTGTTCTGTCTAAAATTGCATTATATTCATATGCCTTGTATTATAGCATTGTATTGTTAGTGCACCTTTTCTTTCTTACCTTCAATTTTTTAATTAATTAATTTCAATTTAAAATTTAAGTGTTATCCTTGCATTCTTAAAAACACTCTTGTCCAGGTTGCTTTCATGTTTCGCTTTTCATAAAAATTAGGGTGAGATTCGTGCATTATGAAAAACACGCACGGTAATGCAATCTTATAAACACAATCTCAAACACTTGAAATCTTAACAACGGTAAAAAATTCTATGTTATTTGTATGTTTTACAGGTGAGCAACCTGAGCAAGCTGCGCGTGGACCTCCGCTTCTTCGCTGAGCTCACCGCCGTCGCCGTGTTCTCGCAGAAGGAGGGCCTGCCGCTGCTAGGTCAGCTGGGACTCTGATACTTATTATACTAGAAACACGATTTATCGTTCTACAATGAGTATCTTATGTCATTTACATGATACTCTGATACTTATTATACTTGGAAACCTGATTTATCGTTCTATAATATGAAACAATATGAATTTTATGTTATTTACATGAAATTCTTAATATTTTACTAAAAGGGGCAAGGGAAGTGTTGCCTCTGCTAGGTCAGCCGGGACTCTGATAGTACTTATTATACAAGAAACCTGATTTATCGTTCTACAATAAGAATCTTATGTCACTCAAGTAATGACGTTAATATTTTACTAGAAGGTGCAATGGAAGTGCTGCCTCTGCTAGGTCTGCCGGGACTCGGATACTTATTATACTAAAAACCCCCATTTATCCTACTACAATAAGTATTATGTGTCAATTAACTAATAATGCTTATATTTTATTAAAAGGGGCAATGGAAGGGCTGCCACTGCTAGGTACGCCGGGACTCTGATACTTATTATACAAGATACCTGATTTATCGTTCTACAATAAGTGTCTTATGTCACTTAAGTTATGATGTTAATATTTTAATAAAAGAGGCAAGGGAAGTGTTGCCTCTGCTTGATCAGCCGTGGCTGAGAAACTTATTATACTTGATGCACAGTTTATGCTGCTATAAGCATCTCACTCTTTTAACTGATGATGTCGATATTGATACATAATTTTGTTTGCTAATTTCTCATGGTCATTGTTGTGGGTGCAATTCTTATAGCACTTGTTGACCTCGCAGGAGGAGGTCCCGCGCAGCAACTTCCTCTCTACCGACCGACAGAAGAACGTGCGGCAGCTCATGCGTGACTACTACATGTCGCTCTCCCAGCACGTCGTACTCCAGTATAAGGTGAGCCTAGTCTTGTGCTGGTCCCTGTGTCTATTTTCTTCAGCTAACCAACTCTCGAATTCACCCTTTCACCCATGCTTTTCCCCGACTCCTTCCTTCACTATTTTTTGTAATCCTTTTCCCCTTCTTAGACCAGCTCTTCACTCCTCTCTGGCACCAACCCTTTATCACACCCGTTTACCTACCCTTTTTTCCTCCCTTTTCCGTCCTTTCACCCATTTTTACCAACACTTTTCTACAGCTCCCAACCCTTCCCCTAATCCTTACCCTCGCAGGAAACGTACTTACACTGGGGCAAACTTCAAACATTTTTGACTGCGTATAGTTTGTCTACGGACATTTTTTGTTTAAAATTTCGATTAAATTTAAGGCATTTATTTTTGTTTGCTCACCTAATGTGACAATGATATAATATCTTCCTCCCCGTGTAAATTATAGTATTTGTCATTCATTTATATGTCCCTAGTTCACCGAAAACCTATTTATGTCACTAGGTCACAAAATCATATACATATCCCTAGTTTATTATAGCACGATTGTGGCGAATATTTTGTAATGAAGTTTATTATTATCAAGTTAGTTTATTATTTTGCGAATATTTTGTCATGAAGTTTATTATTAAGTTAGTTTATTATTGTGGCGAATATTTTGTAATGAAGTTTATGTGGCGACAGTTGATCCAGCGCGAGGAGCGCCACAACAGACGGCTGCTGGAGACGCGTGGCGAGGTGGAGGAGGCGCGTATGGCGGCGGTGGCCACGGAGGTGGCGGTGCTGGAGAAGCTGCAGCAGCATGCCGCCGCAATGGCCGACTATCTTCAGGAGCAGCTCCCACAACTTACCACAACTTCCTAAAGATGGTCAGCTTATGATTACAATTTAAATGTACTATTATTATTATTATAATAGATATTATACTAAGAGTCTAAGACTTGCAGGTTAATGGTTGACCTTGACGATTAAGATTATTCTGCAGGTCGGGATGAGGAAGAAGGCGGGCTTGTGCTGGACGAGGGCGGCACAATAGGCAGCGCGGCAGCTGTAAACGTCGGCCACGTCTGGGAGGATGAAGATGACAAGGCCTTCTACACCAGCCTGCCTGAGCTTAAGGCCCTCCTGCCATCCATTCTCTATGCAGAGTCGGAGAAAACACAGGTAATTTCGTGTTATTATAGTATTATTGTTATTGTATTATTTTTATTATTGTTTTATTAGTCGAATTGTTGAATGTTTTATTCGACTGCCGGCGGTGAGAACGACGGAATTGCTGACGCGATTTTCAAGCGTGAGTCCTGAAACTGCTACGTCTGAAACATTTACTGAGAACGATAGTGATATTGGCCTTATGCCGTGCACTCGATATAAGGTGTCTTAGGGTTTTAATTAAGCTTTCAATTTATCCTATTGTCTGAAAAAGTACACCATTTATTATTAAACTTTATAGTTGAATGTTTCAATAATTTTCTATATTGTGGCGACCGTATGTTGACCGCGTTCCCCAAAGCGAACGGACACTCCAAATGACCTCCAATGTAACCTGAAGTTAAATTTATCGGGATTGTTAAACCCAGCCGTTGTAACTGATGAGTAGTTTCTCTGCGACTTCGCGAAGTATTTTCGTATTTGCGTGAATTTTATTGCAGATTATTTTCGCGACTTAGTTGAAAACATTTTTTTTAATCAGTTGTAAGAAAGACTTTTGTTAAATAAATCTTATCGCTCAACTGAAAGTAATATTTTGGCTAAATAAATCTGTTCACTCAATTTTTGCAACCACATAAACCGAGGAAATCTTGTCATCAAATTGTAACTGTCTTTTCACTCAACAGTAGCAAAGACCGTCGTTGAATAGATCTTGTCACTCAGCCATAACAAAGACTTTTGTTGAATGAATCTTTTCACTCAACTTAACAAAGACTTTTGTTGAATAAATCTTTTCCCTCAATTTAACAAAAACTTTTGTTGAATAATTCTTTTCACTTAACTTCACAAAAACTTTGTTGAAAAAATCATTTCCCTCTATTTTAACAAAGAATTTTGTCGATCAGCCGCCAAGCGATGAGAGCCATAAAGACGCTGAGAAGCTTGGCGACGAGGATGAACTCTTGGATACTGAAGAAGAAGAAGTGGTTGATGCCAGCGAAGCTGCTGAGAAAGAAGAAGAAGAGGAGAAAAATGAAAATGAAAACGACGAGAAAGGTGCACCTCACGCATAATTATCATATTGTGTTATTTGTCTGAACACTAAACCAATTTCCGCTTTTCTACCCAAGTCTAGGATTTTGCCCTTTTTAGCGCATTTTCTCATTTATGAAAAAAGTGCACTATTGTGCTCGCCATGTCCGTCTGCCCGTCCATCTGTCCGTCCGTGACTTCACGTTTTCGTTGACGAGAAAATGCGCTCTCTGTCACTCACTGCAGTGAGTACTGAGTTATATTTTTTTTTTCAGCACTAATGTCTTTCAAGATTAAAACTAAATTCTTTATATGTTTATTAGCATCTGCATCGCAATATTTAGTTATAGATGCCATCTGATTATTGAGAAGAGATTGATGCAGATATTTTTTTCCAGAATCTATAAATGCATTATTCCCAGGTGGGACAATTTCGAACAAGGCGGCCTCCCAGAGATTGCTCTTCCAAGACTTCCTGAACACCTTGCCCAAGTGTATCAACAGAGAGCTTATTGATAACCTCGCTTTAGAATTTTGCCTTCAGTTCAACACGAAACCTCTAAGGAGAAAACTGGCCAGGTAACTGCCAGCACCGGGATCTAATTTGTTGGTCTTGTTTTCACTAGAGCTAAGCTTTTTGAGCTTTTGACTTTTTCTAAGGAGAGCTGAATAATATTCAGAAATTAAACGGACGGAATTGATCTTGTAAGAGTTAAGTTTTATTACTGAAACTTTATCCTCTACGTATTTTTATACTCAATGTCGAGGTACCAAATGAAAAGGTTGCTTATTCCAAATAATTTCCAATGGATTAGATTATTTCCTCCACTTTATTTTTACTCACTTACTGCATAATGCTGATTGATTATATTATTTAAGTGTACATTTCTTGTAGCCAGCTTATATCTTTATGTTTCTCTTACAAAATGCATAGAGTTACGAATAGTTACGAACATTTCCATGTGTTCCCCTGGTTCGTGGCAGGGCTTTGTTTCTGGTACCGCGTCACCGTCAGGATTTGCTGCCGTTCTACGGCCGTCTTGTGGCCGCCCTTAAGCCGCTCATGCCGGACCTGGCCCACGATCTCATAGAGAGACTCAAGATGGACTTCAGATACCAGCTCAGGAAAAAGGTAATTTCCATGCAGTTAACAAGTAATTAAAAAACGAGGAATGTAACATTCACCATATCATAATAAAAGTAAACGTTTCGAAGTCATGCAATTGCAATGCTGACATCGTAAACAGGTACCAGCTCGGGAAGAAGGTAATTTCCATTCAATTACAGTATTGACAGTACAGCTGGTAATTCGCTCATAAAATGGAGGCTTTTAGTTGTGAAATTTGTAACAAAAATGAAGTTCGTTTGTGTTTTTTTAACAAGGGTGGATTAATTCAAAAGGAGCAGGCTTTCCTGCTTAATTTCATTGGATATTATTTGGATTCTCATTTTCTGGTTCATGTCATCAGAAGCCTATTAAAGAAATATTCTTCTTGCCAATAACGATTGAATTATCTCAGTGTCTTTGGCCACCATTTTCACTTTGTTTTCGCCTTTGTCACAACAGGACCAAATCAACTTGGATAGCAAGCTGAAGGTGTGTCGCTTTATTGGCGAGCTGCTGAAGTTCGGCATCCTCCCGGCGTCTGATGGCCTGCAGTGTCTGCGTGTGCTGCTGGCAGACTTCAAGTATCATCATGTCGACATGGTCTGTGCGCTACTGGAAACCGCCGGTCGCTACCTCTTTAGGTAAGCGATAACCTTTGTCACATCATTTATGGCCTTTTTTTAAAATGAGTTATACCTTATTTTTGTTTAATTATGGCCTTTCTACGGTGAGTGGTCTACTTGTGGTCTTTTTCGGGTGAGTTATAACGTTCTTTAGGTGAATTGTGGCCTTTTTTGGCGAGTTACGGCCTCAAGTCCATGTTCCTCAAACGAGGTTGAGTTACACCTGAAGAGTTACACCCGGTATTTTCATAGATAATAAATGTAGAAAGTTTAGGAATACCTGTCTTGTAGTAAATAACCTTTTGTTACCCATAGAAGAGCGTACATAGTTCTTGTTTTTTTTTCATTAATTTGTCATTCATTAAAACGAGTATTGTTTTTAAATTTATCACCTAATTTAATTCGGGAATTGAGGTATTATAGACGAGAATAATTTAGTCGCGGAAAAATTATGGCATGAAACTTATTTTTTTCGTAAATTTACGGCAATAATATGGATTATAAAAGGAGAAATGAAATGATATGATTTTTGGTAAAATGACTGTTGTTTAACTCGCCTCTTCTCCAGAACTCCTGCCACGCACCACCGCACCAAAGTTCTGCTCGAACAGATGATGCGGAAAAAGACTGCACTCTCATTTGAGCCTCGGTAACATTATTATACATCCTTGCTTTTACCCATTATTATCTGTAGCTTGATTTAAAAACTGTGGCAAAATTTTTTATAAGAAATTTCATTTGTTCATTGTTCTGTGACTTCATTGGTCGTTTGGGGAAAGACATTTGTCTTTCTGTCTTCTATCGACAAAAAAAAAACATCTACGGTCAGTTTTTATAGGTATATCTACAAATTTCTTGAATTGAAGTTTTTTGCAAAAATTCAATCCTGATCTTAATTTTAACGACTGTTCCTCACCTCCTTACCCCGAGCTCGCGGTATCCGTCTCAGTTGTGGGATTAAGTCGTTTTTTTAGCTGGTTATTTGCGGGATGATTTGTTGTGTTAAGATGCCTTGAGCTTCTCTTCTTCGTTGTCGTGCTGTCCGCCACTATCTCGTACAAGCGACATGCTGCACAGATATTTCCTTTCCTGTTGCCATTAACTTTTTAGTTTTCCGTCTCTCTAAAATGCTAAGCAAAGCTTCTTTCTTGCTTCCTTCAACGCTCTAGCCATTTTTATTAAACTTTATAGCCTAGCTTCCTAAACATTTTTCCATAGTGGTAGTATCATAATGAAGTGGGCTTTCTTTCCACTTAATATTTTTAGTTGTATTTTGCTTAACTTTATCTAAACTTTGTTTGAAATCTTCATCAATGATTGCTTCATTACACTTTTTGGAGTGAAGAATTTCATACTCAAATTGAAATGAAGTTTTTGAAATAAGTTTCAGTGTAGCGCTTTGTGTTGACAGATACGATACGATGATCACCAACGCGTATTACTACGTGAACCCGCCGGAGCGCAGTCAACTGGCGGCGGTGGCGCCCCTGCCGCCCATGCAGCAGTACATTAAGCACCTCATCATCGAGCGTCTCAACAAGTCCTCGGTTGAGAAAGTTCTTCGACTGGTGAGAGAGTCCTATCCTTAGGTGATATACCTTACACTTCTCTATTTCGAGACTGTGCTTTTTGTCCGACGAAACACCGCAAAATTACTGAAATGGTAAAAATTCCTGTTATAAATCATCTGAATTATGATTTTTCTTATGGTAAAAATAATACGCTCTCAGACTTTTAGCCCTTGCCGAACAACAGAGGTACAACTGCACGCATACCCGGTAACGTTGAAAAATTATGCAGTTTTATGAGGGTTAACCCTCTTGCGTCTAGCTGTACATATCGGGCGCCATTTTGTTGACATTTGAAGCTTATTCATGCGATTGGACAAATATATTGGCTTTAATTTCAGGCTGCATGCTATGCCAGTTGGAGGTTTGAGTTTGTCAGTTTTTTTCAATGACTAAAATTCAGCAATGCGGTAAGAATGCGATATATATTATTTTGCATTTGCAAGGTAGCTGGTCGCTAAAGGGCTAATAAAAACTGCGTAAAATTACTGATAGGGGAAAATTTCTTATTATACATCTTCTAAATTATTATCGTACCTCGTAAAAAAGCTCTTTTTTCAAATTATGTATTTGGTTATGTGTGTGCAGTGGGTAATTTTAACATTTCTTTTCAGTTAAAGAAGCTGGGCAGTAAGGACTGTCTGACTACTGCTATTTCTTCAGAAAAAACGATGAGCTCTCTCTTTAATTATGTATTTTTGGTCAAGTCTATGTGGTAATTTTTATCTTTTTAGCGCATTTTCTCATTTATGGTAAAAATGCGCTAATGTGCTCGTCATGTCCGTCCGTCTGTCCGTCTGTCCGTCTTTCTGTCTGTCCGTCCCCGTGACCACGTTTTCGTCGATGAGAAAATGCTCTCTCTGTCACTTACTGCAGTGAGTACTGAGTTATATTTTTCAGTTAAGGAAGCTGGACTGGAAGGACCGCGAGACAGCGGACTATTGCCTGCGCCGCCTCTCTTCTCCCTGGGAAGTCAAGTTCCTGAACATACGCTGCCTCGCTAACCTCGTCAGCGGCCTCGTCCTATATCACGTCCGTCACATCAATATAATACTATGAATATGAATTAAAGCAATGTAATATAAATAAGTAGCTTATAATTCATTTTATTAGTAAGTCATATTGATCATTTCATATGAATAAGTTTATATAATAAGCTTACCTGCTGTTGTATCGTCTGTATCAACTAAGACTGTGACTCTCAAATTGATTGCAATTAATGAATTTGTTCGGTGTGATGAGGCGAGGGGCAACAAAAAAAGTTATGGCTATTGTGCTTCAATTTGGCCATGCATTGAAAAGCGAAAAAAAATTGTAGGTGCTATGTTCAAAAAAAAAAAATAGAATAAATTTGGAATAAATGAATAAATTTGGCAGAATAAGTTTGGTAGGAAGACTGAACAGTTTGAGAGCCACTGAAATGAGTCTACTCCTGTGTATGTAGATGCTGCTGAGCATGAGCTGGTCAGGTTTCAATCTCCCATCGAGGTTCACTAAAGATGATTTTATTTAATTTTGTAGGTGCTAGCATTTCGGTATACTTGTGAATAGTTTGTTCTTCATGCACTCTATGTGAAGGTTTTGGGTTACAATTTCTCACCCAAGAATATAATTCTAGATATCAAATGAAGGCTATTTCCTTCACTTTCACTCATAGCACGTGAAGATTTTTCTTTGTAATCATTGTGGAACGAATCTACTACATCTTTTGCTTTAGAAATCTGCTACAGTATATGTACAAAATAATTCAACCAGTTCGAGAGCCTGATTAGCTCACTAGGTTCCGATAAGCTTTGAACCTGAATCATCCAACCAGTAATATTAGATGACAATTGTTGTGAAAGACATTGACGTGCTATTTTATCCTTTTATTCTAATTGAAAGGACTGGATAGCTCCTGCGGTCGTAGACAACGTGATGGAGGACATCAGAATTGGTCTTGAAAGCAACAGGCCTAGTCTCAACCAGCACAGAATTGCTTCAGCCAAATACCTCGCTGAACTTTACAACTATAAGGTCATCGAAAGTGCCATCATCTTCAAGGTGAGTTGAAGTTTTTGCTGCAATAATGGTGTTATATTATGTTCAAATCCCAGCAGATAGTAGTTCAATGAGTTGTGCCCATTAAAATGTTGAAAAGCCTTACGAAAGTTCTCAATAAATCAATCTCCCACCATCGTTTGAATTGTTTTGTACCAAGAAAGGAGACCAATGTCAGTTGCTACCTTCCCGCTTACAGACAAAGTAATAGAAAGTCGGTTTGTTTTCAATAAATCTCAAACCTACTGGGGCAATTGGAAGATACTCAGGATAATTGGATAGTTTGATGTTTATTTCTTGTTGAAGGAAAGACCGCTCACGCGTAATATGATGAGTCTTGTAACGAGACTTTTTACTAAGCATTCATTTTACTTCATTAAAATAATGAAGTTGTCTTAACCGTTAATCTAACGATAGTACCCTAGCTTTCGTTACGAGGTCCTCAGTTATCAATAGCACTCAGTATTTTCCGTCGACATAAAGTTCAACTAATAGACGATGCCACCTTTTGGCACCTACCTTCAGTGGTCGGTTCAGCTACGCCTCACGATCATCTAGGCTTCCAGTCTACGTTATTCATATAAACAATAAGTTAACTTGTGTTTTAGACAACGCAAGTCATTAATAGTTCCATCTTTTGGCAGGTCCTTTATTGCCTGATCAGTTTCGGCGCGAGTGTGGCAACGTTATTTATATAACAACACTTTAGCGTGCATTTTTGGACAACGCCAGTCATTAATAGTTCCATCTATTTGGACAACGCCAGTCATTAATAGTTCCATCTATTTGGACAACGCCAGTCATTAATAGTTCCATCTATTTGGACAACGCCAGTCAGTAATAGTTCCATCTTTTTGGACAAGGCCAGTCATTAATAATTCCATCTATTTGGACAACGCCAGTCATTAATAGTTCCATCTTTTGGCAGGTCCTCTACTGCCTGATCAGTTTCGGCGCGGGTGTTAGCAGCGAGGAGCTGCAGCAGGAGCTTGATCCTCCAGAGCAGCTACTGCGCCTGCGCCTCGTGGTTACCATCCTGGACACGTGCGGGGCCTTCTTCAGCTCAGGACACAGCAAGAGAAAACTCGACTGCTTTATTACCTATTTCCAGGCAAGGCGGCAAGTTTGAAAATATTTTTTCTGCCTTTATTTCTATTGATTGGGAAGCCAAAAAAATTGCTTCGTTCTCCATTGCTAGTAAACAGGAAACTCGTTGTATGGAAAGTCATCATATTTGTTCTAATCATTAGTCTGCTTTGTTACAATCCGTTCTTCGGTTGTTACATGACATCAACCTTTTTCTGTTCCATACTACCATGCAAGCTTACACAACTTCATCGATATATTATTGTTGCATGCTGAGTCCTGTGTGCCATACTCCCTTGTCCCATTTTTGCGTACCAGATAATCTTAAAAGTATCCGAGTTACACATCTCTTTTGTCACTTTTATTGCGAAATAACGTCAAGTATTGCATAACTCGCTTTTATTTCTGCGGTTCAAATAATGAATACATTTTGTGTGCAGTATTATTACCACTACAAGAGGTTGCTGTGGTATGCCAGCGACAGCTTCCCGGCGGAGTACGACCAGGTTGTGCGCGAGTGTCTATCCGCCCTGCGTCCATCTCTCGTACTTTTCGACAGCTTCGAGCAAGCGGCCGAGGCGCTCACTGTTCTTAACCAGCAGCTTGTGAGCAAAGCTCTCATGGTGAGCGGTGACGTGAGCAATGAGCTCTTGGTGAGCAGTGGCGTGAGCAATGAGCTCTTGGTGAGCAGGGACGTGAACAATGCCCTCGTAGAGAGGCTGAAACAGGGGGTTTTAGCGGTCCTATGTAAAGCATTGACGTGGTAAGAAGGGGGTTACAACGTTCAAAGCGTGGCTTTCATATGGGAAATTCAGAGCCGTCATGATGTAACCACACCATGTGATTAAACTCCACAGAGTGACGTACTTTCAATGCTGACAAAAAATCTAAATCATGTTTACTGGTAAGGCGAGGAATTCACAACTTTTTCTCTAAAATTATTTGTGAGTGCGTTTAACTTCTTGTTTGATATTATTTTGTTGATGCGTTACTGTGAAATTCTGGTTCTATTTTTCAGCATATTTATAAATTTTGGTACTTTATATATTATTGAGATTAAGCGATAAGTTACGAACGTTTTTTAGCTTGCTAGTTCAATTTTTACTAATTCAAATGTTTTCGATTTATTGCTTACGCCATTTGTTTTTCACTCACAGCAAGCGCCTGAGCTTCGTGAGTTCTTCCCTGACCAAGGAGACAGCTCAGGACTCCCCACCATCGCTGAGCATGCAGGTGATAATCTTCAACATTGTAAAAGATATATTTTTTTTACAATTTATATTCATTATCATTTCGTCTTGAGTTTTTCCGCTGGTGCGGAGTGATCCTGTGTCTTTTTTTCGTAAATTCTAAGCTTAGTGTCACTATTTTGTGCCTGTTGTTTGGAGTTAAGGTTCCCTCCTCAAGGATACGATTAGTATTCTATCAATCCCATCGTTTCACAACCTGAATAAAAAAAATAGGATTAGTTAACTTCTACGTACGTCCAACACAGATGATGTGGACGACGATGATGACGAAGATGATCGGGATCGTGGCTACGAAGACGAAGAACGCGACGACGGCGCGGGTGCCACGCTCAGTGACGGCGACGAGGAAGACGAGTCTCAACGAACACAGGTAGGAATTTTCCAGCCCTAAACTACAAGAGCAGTCCTATCAAAAATAGTTAAATAGTTTAAAATTTTGCCCGCTATTCACTAACGGCATTCCGAGTTGAGCCCCTCAAATAGAGACCAAAAATCGGCTGCTACTTGTACTTAGGCCGCTACTTGTACTTGTGTATATAGATGCTGCCACTTGTACTTGGCTGCCACGTGAGAACATATTTCATTTTAGTGGTGGAACATATTTCATTTTAGTGGTGGAAAATGTTTCATTTTAGTGGTGGAACATATTTCATTTCAGTGGTGGAACATATTTCATTTTAGTGTTGGAACATATTTCATTTTAGTGGTGGAAAATGTTTCATTTTAGTGGTGGAACTTATTTCATTTTAGTGGAATTCATTATAATTTTGTGCAGGAGCTCCATTTAACAACGCTATTACAGCAGTTTTATACCGCCGGATATTACTAATTATTGTTTCAAATGATTTGGTCTGGTTTCGTTAACCCTTGACTTCTTAACATTCTGTCTAAGCTTTCAAACCTTTAATGAACTCCGCACTGTATTTACTGGCGATTCGGCCAGCTCGCCGCTATCTCATAATGCCTATTTATTTACATGAGATTCTTAATATGCTTGCAGTTCACTTTCCGGCGCCCAAAAATTTATTTTGTTAAAAGATGTAGATTATTTTCTGACGCTCAATAAGAGGGGTGAAGTAAAGTTAAGGGATGAATTCCACAAGTCCCTGTTCGGGCGCCACTGTAAGAAGTTGCTTTTTTATGCACCTCTTATATGAATGGTAAATTAGTATGACCTGAGGGATGGTTCGGTTGTAGCGGCATCCGAGGATATAGAGGAACAGCGTAAACGATTATAGAATATACTTTTGGATTACGGTATAGTTCGGCTTACAGTTTAGGATAATCTAAGTTCATAAGTTGGAGTTTTAACAGTGCTGTCTTCGGCGTCCAGTTGAAATGAATAAGTCTATAGTGTATCCACTCCTGTCACAGGATACACATTGCTCCTGTCCTGTTTGACATGGACAGGAGCAATGGGGTATATACCGACAGCGGTCTATATCGTGGATACCGAGTACATTTCACTTGAGTGCGCGACCCATAAAATATTCTGTACTCCGCACACTTCCGTGAAATCCAATCGTTTTATTTACTGTGGGTATAACTCAATTAATGACATGGACCGCGTTTCCGATTGTTGACTCGTCTAGTCGATTGCTCACATTGATTCTTCATTAACGCCATTTTTGCTTGGTTTACAGCTTCACAGAGTCTCGTAGACATGGAGCGCCCAAATGTTCTTCATTAATGCCATTTTTGCTTGGTTTACACTTTACAGCTGTTTTACAGAATCTCGTAAGCATGGAGCGCACAAATGTTCTTCATTAATGCCTTTTTCACTTGGTTTATAGCTTCACAGAGTCTCGTAGACATGGAGCGCACATTGGTTCTTCATTAATGCCATTTTCACTTGGTTTACAGCGTAACTTCACCGAGTCTCAGTACCAAAGCCTGAGCAAGGAAGCTCTCTCACTGAACTTGTCCCGCTACATCGGCGAGGCGGCGAACGCGTTGCTCGAGTGCCGACTTAAGATGACGGACGTACACGCGTGTGTGCTGCTGTGTTCTGCGCTGCACCAGCGATACGCTGAATTCTCACCAGCTCTCTTATCTGGCTTCTCTAAAGTTCTAAAAGAAAAGCCTAATGAGAAGGTGAGATTATCATAGTATGTTTGCTCGACACCATGTTTACGAGAGCAGCAAATTTAACGCCACACTTCAAGTTTGTTCGACGTTATGTTTAATGAAGAAGAAAACTTGCTGCCACACTTCAAATTTGTTAGACATTATGTTTACTAGAGAAACAAACTTGCTGCCTACCCATGAGAGATTAATATATTTTACAATATAATTGAATAAATTTTGTACTTTTTTCTGAAATGACGTATAATAAACCAAGGATAAAAAGCTGCCAAGTTGACCACTTCTTTTATTGAGACCTTTTGTCGGTATAGTGATAGGAAATTTTTCTGATATGGATTGAGCGGCTTTAAAGAGATTAGCACTTTCTTAATTGAGTCATTGTCTTTGTAGTCTAGTGAGCATATCAATTTTGTTAGTGAGAGGTGAATAAATTACTCCATATTTTTCCATAGTTTTCAACATGTGTAAGGGCAAAGTTTTCTCTCGCTACCCTCACATTCGATTCTATTCAAGTTTAGCTTGAAGGTGAGTTCGGTACGTGAAGTGATACCGAGGATTAACGAGGCATAGCGTGAGGATTGATCCAGTATCATTTGTATAGTATATACGGCTTACAGTTTATGGGAATATAGATAGAATATAGGTGTATTGGAATGGGGAGAGTCNTTAATAGATGTGTATAAGAGACAGTCATACTCCAGTACAAGGTGAGCCTAGAATTGTGCTGGTCCCTGTGTTCCTTTTCCTCAGCCAACCAACTCTTGAAATCACCCTTTCACCCACCCTTTTCCCCGACTCCTTTCTTCACTATTTTTTGTAGTCCTTTTCCCTTAGACCAGCTCTTCACTTCTCTCTGGCACCAACCCTTTATCACACACGTTTACCCTCCCTTTTTTCTGTCCTTTCACCCATCTACCCCACCCACCTTTTCTACAGCCCCAACCCTTTCCCTAATCACTACCCTCGCAGGAAACGTATTTACACTGGGGCAAACTTCTAACATTTTTCACTGCGTATATTGTGCCTGCGGACATTTTTGGTTTAAAATTTCGATCAAATTTAAAGTATTTATTTTCGTTTGCTCACCTCATGTGAAAATGATATAATACCTTCCTCCCCGTATAAATTATAGTACCGTATTTGTCATATATTTATATGTCCCTAGTTCACCGAAAACCGATTTATGTCACTAGGTCACAAAATCATTTACATATCCCTAGTTTATTATAGCACGATTTTGGCGAATATTTTGTAATAAAGTTTATTATTATTAAGTTAGTTTATTATTGTGGCGAATATTTTGTAATGAAGTGTATGTGGCGACAGTTGATCCAGCGCGAGGAGCGCCACAACAGACGGCTGCTGGAGACTCGTGGCGAGGTGGAGGAGGCGCGTCTGGCGGCGGTGGCCACGGAGGTGGCGGTGCTGGAGAAGCTGCAGCAGCATGCCGCCGCCATGGCCGACTATCTGCAGGAGCAGCTTCCACAACTTCCTAAAGATGGTCAGCTTATGATTACAATTTAAATGTACTATTATTATTATTATAATAGATATTATACTAAGAGTCTAAGACTTGC
>NW_025942271.1:0-1683 GCF_000764305.2 Hyalella azteca
TACCCCGGTTTTTATGTTTCTGCCCGAACCAAAATACATGACTTTGAATCTGCCAGATTTCATACATACCAAAATTTTATATTAGAGATATTTTTCAATGTGATGCCAGAACTACGCCATCCTTCAAGAGTTGTCACCAAGGATATCTGTCAAGATATCCTTGACAGATATCTCACCTATACCTGCCAATCTCAATACCCCCTACCCTAACAAAATTAGGGGGCAGCCTAGGGTTCGGCCGAATAGTTCTTACTCTCGGCGCACCGCCATTCTGGGTCTGCTTGGCCATCCGATCGAAATCAGGAAATCATTTTCTGGTCAGAATCTCCTTTCCGACTTATAGTCGCCTCAATGTATGAGAAGAGTAGGCCTATAACCGAGTCATATTGAGCTAGCAAGCTGCCTAAAGGCTGCCCAGAGCTGCCCTTCGAACCCTGAGACGAAGCGGACATAGAGAAGCTGATTTACGTGCGGTCCGGGTCCTAGGCGTTCTAATTCAAGGTCGCCATTAACTCAAAATTTTGATAGGGTAGGAGATGTACGGCCTGAATAACTACTTGGCTGGGCGCTCTGCCGGACTACACATGTGATAGGGCCGTAAGGGGCGCGCCTCGGTCAAAATTAACTTTTTTATTCAAGGACGGATCACTTTGAAACTTGGTACACATGTGTAAAACAGAAAGCTAAGATTTTTTGTTCATGCAAATTTTTCGAAAAAATGAATGAAAACGTGAAATTCATAGGAAACGACAAGAAAAAGGGGTGCTATAGAAATTTATCTCCTCCTAGGATTTTCAAGCTACAACATCGAGATACATATAATTCGTTTTGTGGGTGTGGAGGGGGGGGTATTTGTCGTCCGTTTTTCGATTCTCCCCTTTTTGCCAAATTTAATCCAACCAACAACGAAATTACGAAAAAGCTACGATTATTCTTTATATCTTTTCTTTACGAATCGAATAGTATATCTCTCAATGCTGTAAAAAAAATCCTAGGAGATTTTTCAGGAGAGCCAAAAAACTGATGTTTGTAATTATTGAAGGTATAGGCTTTACTTGCGCTTCGACGGCTGTCGTAAACGAACAATTGAACGCACAAACATGGCTTTTGGCTCTTTAGATGCGCAATTTCAGGACCTTTAAAATGATACTAAAAACCGAAAAAGCCAGAAGTGTCGATTTTTGACCGAGACGCTCCCCGTTGCAGCGCCGCATTACAGCCCTGCACGAGCTGTTGGAGTGCGTCTCGGGATCAGCAATGGCGTAGCGTTGTCCTAAAGACTGATGGCCGGTTATTGTTTCCCGGTTCCGGTCGGTTAAAGCGCAGTTGTATCGGCTAAGATCGGTGTGGGTCTCAGCTTAAAATTGAAACTTGGCCACGTACTACCATCTTAGATTTTTATTTTCCCCCTTCAGGTCTTTTATATACTGTAAATGCATATTACCGTTGCAAATATTCGTAGATTAAGCACCCAAGTATTCACTAATCTGTTCACTCAAGTAACAATCGCGCCTAAATATATATCTTTCTCTCCGTCAGGTCACCCGCGTCGAGCGCCCGCGAAGACGGCAGGATCAACAGCTCCCTTCAGCAGAGTTTGGTGCAGAGCGCCCCCACTGTGGTGTACAGCGCCCCTGACGGACGACCTACCACAGCTGTGCCTTTATTTGCATCGTCCAAAAC
>NW_025942272.1:0-574 GCF_000764305.2 Hyalella azteca
GACAGACGGACGGACGGACGGACAGACGGACGGACGGACAGACGGACAGCCGGACAGACAGACAGACGGACGGACAGCCGGACGAAGAGACTGACAGACTGACGGACAGACAGACGGACGGACAGACAGACGGACATGACGAGCACAATATAGCGCCTCTTTTCCACAAATGAGAAAATGAGCTAAAAATGGTCTTGTTCTATTATTTTATATGAGTAATAAAAAGCCGAACAATAAACATTCATTAATTTCAGGCATAATAATAAATAATTCATTAATTTCAGGCATAATAAAAAAATAATTCATTAATTTCAGGCATAATAAAAAAATCATTAATTTCAGGCATAATAAAAAAATATTCATTAATTTCAGGCATAATAAAAAAATAATTCATTAATTCCAAGCATAATAAAAAAATCATTCATTAATTTCAGGCATAATAAAAAAATTATTCATTAATTTCAGGCATAATAAAAAAATATTCATTAATTTCAGGCATAATAAAAAAATAATTCATTAATTTCAAGCATAATAAAAAAATCATTCATTAATTTCAGGCATAATAAAAACATTA
>NW_025942273.1:0-1881 GCF_000764305.2 Hyalella azteca
AGGTTTTTGTCTTTCGGTTTTACTAGCATTTTCATTTAGAGAAAAAGTCTGTTCTTCTTGATCATCTGAAGCGCGTCACTTTCATTCTATCAGTCGTGAAGCACTTTGCGCTTCACTGTTAGTGAATTTTTGTGAAAAGTGGTATATTGTTACATGTAAGTTTGTGCGTGACATTTGTGAATAGTTATATTGTGACATATAAATTCGAGTTGATATTTATTAATAGTGATTTTGTTAGGAATAACTAGGATTTACCGTTATTGCTACATCTTAAATTTGTTATTCTTGTTTACAGAACCTAACTCAGTTATCACTATCAGATAGGTTCAGTACGAGCCATCCGCTGGGTTTTTGGGTTTATTTTGTGTTTATTCCGAGTTCACTCTAGTTCACTTTGGGTTTATCTGGGATTTCGGGTTCAGTTTGAGTTTTCACTGTTTTCTCTACCACGTTTTACCGTAGCCACTAGTGCCTTCGTTACCAATAAAGTGTCAGAAATTCTCCACGTTCACTTCCCTGCACGGTTAAAGTTTGGTTGTCTGACTGGCGCTGAAGTAAGAGCGGCAGGTATAGCCGTCGCGCTTACACCACCATCCATATAAAAACGACAGTACAATCATAGGATTAAAATTTACATCACACGGTTTAAGGTCCAAATTAAACACCAGGAAATCAATAGCCCCACGAATTGAAACGAAATACACAACGGACAACAGCGCTTGGCCGTCAGTCATTGAGTGGACGCGCCCAGGTGCAGTTGTCCCGATGACGATTACGGACTAAAAATCAACGAGAGGGGCTTTCAGTAAGACGATACTGGTGACTCAGCGTAAACCCAGCAACTGATTCTCCAAACCTACCTTCTGGGTCTCACGTGACTCTCCCACCACCTTCATCATCGCTATTATCACATTTTTCATTACATCATGCCGTTTGAAAAATAAAAAATATTACAATCGTTAAAAATGATAAGTAACCGAAAAGGAAATCTACATGTCATTTTTGCTTTGTATACTACTCGAAAATGTCCGTACTCTATTAATGGACCCACAAATCAACGATCACTTTCCCCCTGGAAACCATCCAAAGCCCTCATGGGTTCCTTCCCTCTGCTCAACCCCAATCAAAACTCACACGCACCGATAATCAACATATTGTAGTTATGCGCTACGCGCCTTTTTCATCCCCAATCGTCATTTCCATTTCTCCTTTATCTTCCTGCTCACTTTGCGCCTCCTCTTGATATTTTTCCCTCTTTCCTAGTGACGTCAGTGGCAAGCAAGTAACGACAGTGTATATTATGATCCGGTTGACAGTGACAGTACAGTATTCTCATTATCATCTTCAGTGAGAACAGTCCCAGGTGCTCCAGGTTATCCCATGGCAATAGCCGGGCTCCTCATCCCGCCAATCCTAGACGAAACGATCCTCTTGACTGCCTCCGATTGCCGGACCACAATTCGGTCTCTTGATCGAAATGTCCACTTCATCTGTATTCTTTTATTTGTTCGCAACTATTGAAGTTAGGTGTTTATCAACCGTGGTATCGGTACTCATCGCGACGAGATCACGGGCAAGTTGTTTCTCAATTTCTGTGCCCTCCGCCGCCAAGAATCAGTACTGTATCCTGACCTATGTATCGACTCTGTTTTTCATTCAATCAGACTTGGTGCCGTTGAATTGATAATATAATTGTTCATTAGGGCTCACTCGCACAATGTCGACAAGGCATCTTGCAACCTAACGCAGGCCCGTAATTATAGGTGCTTATACACGGGGCTATTAGCAGAGCTGGGCAGTGCTACTTGGAAATGTAGCGGCGCTACCGCTACCGCTACATGCTGTAAATGTAGCGGGCGCTACCGCTACCGCTACACCCAC
>NW_025942274.1:0-1919 GCF_000764305.2 Hyalella azteca
CCCAGGATGAGCTCTATACATGTATGTAGGTACCCTCAAAAGGTCGATGAATCGTGCGGGGTTTTTCCTGGAGGATGTTTATATTACTTACAAGAACGAACAACATATAATTAAATACTAATTTTTCGCTGAGTTTAATGTGCACTTGTCGGCATATTCGCCCTCTAGATGTCCAGCCTCGTCCAATTAACTATCCGCGCTTCCGGGCAACTCCTTTCGTGGTCTGCAGCAACACTCGGTGCACCGTGGGGCAAAGGGCCTGGACCGCCAGCGAGGACGAGGGCGTCCTGGACCCGGAAAATTCCATCGCAGGGTAGGACTCGGATCTCATAGATTAGACCCAACTACTTACATGCTTTTTAAAATTCTACATTCCACATTGCTAGAAAGTTCACAAGAGGCCTTGCATGGCCTGGTGCAGTTGTTTATCATCTCCGAGTACGCTCCACAAGCGTAAAAGATCTCACATGAAAAGAGCGTTCGTTATTTCGAGTCAGCACAACGAATGTTCAGTAATAAAGAACGAAAGTTTTCAGGTCAATGATTTTTTCACTGTTTAAGCATAACAAATGCTGAAATTTCATCAACAATTTTTTACAGAAGTTATTCTATCGATCCAGTGTCCTAATTTGGGCCTACTTGGTATCACACCCACTACGTTAGCAGCCACAAATTAGCTAAGCAGTAAAGTTCATGCTATTTTTTAGGCAAGATCGATCTTTGACCCCATGTACCTGCCACCAGGTATGAGCTCGAGGTGAAGGACTTGAGTGACTCAACCGCCGCGTGGGAGACGCGCGATACGAGACCCCCGTGGTACACTTCCAATCGAGGTGGGTCCTGCGTGGCAGTGTGCCGCCTGCTCGTAGCAGCTAATCGAGCAGCAAGTGTCATGCAAAATTTCCTTCTTAAACTGGTTAACCGCAGAAGATTCAGTTACAGAAAATCTTCTAAAATTTATAATAAATGTTAACCGGGCTTATGAAAAGCCTACGATCTTCATGTACATTCAAGCAGTTTAACACTTGACTCCCTTTGCTTCATCTTGTACTACTATTTCATTTTTGTACTATTATGAAACAGGGTTGCCAGACATTCTTTTTTTTCCGGACAAATTTCGCGATTTATTTTTTTTCGATTGCGGTGGCCGGCTAAAATTTATGATAAGGGTACTTCCTAATTAAATTTTAAAAATGCAAAAAAAAAAAAAAAGAAATGAAATTTTTACACCGAAACCTACAAATATACTAGTATATATTGAGATACATGCCTTTTTTGGCCTTTTTATCTGAAATTTGACCGTTTTTAGGCCTTCTGGCAACCCTGAATTATGTACCACTATGTACTGGAGAAATACACTTCGTGGTACGCATATGTACCAACTCGGAGTCAACGTGTTAATTCTTTCATTTATTCCATTTGTTTATGTTTTTGCATACAATAATTAGGTTTTGCAGGGATATTTGATGCGGACTTGAAAAAAATTAAGTAATCATGCTTAGATGACAAGACTTTCATAAAATCTCTGTCCATAGACATATGCTTCATGACTCAAAACACTAAATTTTAAATCTGTGAAATTTTCCATGACTGAGAAGTTTGTGACATATAATTGTCAACTATTATAAGACAACCAATATAATTAATCTATTCATAATTCATAGTTATTTTCCAAGACGGGTAAATTTGCATAGACAATCGCTCTTTCAACGCATCTCTTATCCATCATTGCAAAGGTTATTTTTTACGTCGTCACTTACCACTGATGCCTGAAATAAAGACGAAAATAGGCCAGGAATGACAACACAATTTTGCCCCAAGGCTTTTTTTATGGTCGTTATAATCTCGCAGAGCTTAGCTTCAACGCTGTCCCCTGCGGGCGGTACGCTGTGCGGGTCCTTGTCGGCACCTCGAAGGGC
>NW_025942275.1:0-887 GCF_000764305.2 Hyalella azteca
TTGTAACAAAGTGGAACAACACAGACATTGAGAAATAAATACACTTATCGGCCTATTTACACTTAGCTGCCTATGTACACGTAACGGCCCAAGTACACGTAGCGGCCTAAGTACAAGTAGCGGCCTAAGTTCACGTAGCCGCTGATTTGTCATCTATGATTGGTGGGTTTAGCATGAAAAGCTGTCAGTGATTGACTGGCAGAGTTACAAACTTGTAAATATTATTGATAGTAAAGCCCCCAGATGTTACTTAAGGAATTTCTCGATGTGAACAAAATTCTTAAAAGCTCAGCTTTTAAGAATTAAAAAAAATATAAAATGATTTCTGAATTGAAAAATGAATTAATAACAAATATTGACAAGGTGAATAGAAATTCCTTTTTTTCAGGGTCCACCCAAAAACCTAAAGCTTAGCTTCAGAGCAGACTGAGCTTCTGACTGAGCGCATTGCAGGTAGCTGCTGGAGAAGTTATATGTTATCGTGCATTCATGAAATAATTACTTTTCCACAATTTTTTGTAACATATCAAAATTCGCACAATTATCTCTTCATTAAAGAAAGCAATATCAAGGACACAAGAGGCTGGGTTACCTGAGGCGTGAAGGCAAAGACTCTGTCCTGGAGGCAGTACAGTTTGCCACATTATCTCTTCATTAAACAAGGCAAAATTAAGGACACAACAGGCTGGTTTACCTGAGGGGTGAAGGCAAAGACTCTGTCCTGGAGACAGTACAGTTTGCCACATTATCTCTTCATTAAACAAGACAATATTAAGGACACAAGAGACTGGTTTACCTGAGGAGTGAAGGCAAAGACTCTGTCCTGGAGGCAGTACAGTTTGCCACATTATCTCTTCATTAAACAAGACAATATTAAGGACACGAGA
>NW_025942276.1:0-6931 GCF_000764305.2 Hyalella azteca
AACCTGAACCTGAACGTAACGTAAAATTGGTGAAGTAATCACTCCGATTCACCCAACTTTAAAAGATATGAGACGATAGGAAACGTTCTCTCTCTATATATATAAATATTCTTCTCTATATAAAATATATCTCTAAAAAATCCCTATTTAATCATGAGTGCCTGTTAGTAATTGTGTCTAATTCTATACTCTCATGCCAGCTCTATAGATTTATTAGTAATTTCTTCCGGTAACATAGCACGGTTTGAATCGTACCTTCGTGTCAAAGTCCTGTATCAAAATAGCTTATTTCTTTATGAGCTTAAATATATAAGCGTTGATATAATCATGTGTGTCATTCCTCCTTGTCAACTCGTAACTGTCCCGTGTGAGATCCCCTTACGTGCCGTCCAGTAGGCCACTCGGAAAATTAGGAAATTTATGACCAACCTGACATGAGACCAGTTTAATATAATACTCAACCGAGAGAAATTATGGTCTCTGATTGCTCCTAAAAAGGCACATTGTCGAAATAAAAATAGTGGATAAAATTCCATAGGCTTTGAACTTAAAGGTTGAACTTAATAAATATAAATGCATATTTTCGCATCCACTTATATCTAGATCAAGCTCTACATCATTCCTAAATATCTAAACGTAATCAGTATCATAAATATTTGGAAGACGACACCATTGTTAAAAATTACATACATTTAAAATTCCGTGGGTTAAGCCACGTCGTAATATCAATAAAAGTTAAAATTTCAATTCAATATTTGTTCGATTGTCCATGGCCTTTATTCTCAATACAGTGAATTATTTTTTGGTTTCAGAGGCCGCAATCAGCCAAGAGCTAAAAGATTCATTGCATTGAAGAAGTTTCGTTATGGTCGCCCAGTGCCCGGCTGGAGGCAGACTCGAATCATCAAGGAAGTTGAAAGCCAGTTGATTACCGTTGATTACCCAACCATCAAGGGAAGTTGAAAGTCAACTGATTACCGTTAATTTAAACGAATCTTTTTCTGGCTATATATGCGCAGGTACCTTTGAATTTGGAATTGAAATTATCAAGTTAATTTTCTTTTAACTTAGCGGCGGAATGCGATCAAAGATTTGATTTCTAGCAATACCTGAACAATAGCTCAATGACGATGCATGGAATGAATGTGTTTGAAAGAAAAAATTATTAAAGGATCATGGATTGATTTCAATGCGGAATTCTTCCTTGTAAAGACTGTGTGAATTGTGTTCATAAAATTCTCCATAAGTCTGTTAATTCATCTTACTGCTTAAAATCCTATGACACTCGCTTAATGGACGCTTGCGTGCTTATTTAACTAATCATGTATACCATGATTGAGATCTGAATTTATACGTTGGAAAAATACAGCGTTTTACTATGATACAAATCTCAATTCTTTTCAGCGTGTGCGCTTGAAAGTCAGAGTGAGGAAAGGAACGCATCGTATATTAGTTGAGCAGACGCGGCGATTGAGTGCGTGACAGAAGATGTCTACAGCTGCATGTCAATAAAGGTTCTCTGTAGTCTGGCAACGAGCATTGTGTTTACTCCCAATATCGTAGTTCCTTTTTATCGAACAGGAATTAGCAACCAATCATAATAAGAGCAGATCTATTTCGATAAAGGCGCAGTTGTTCTCTATTTAATGTTGGGATAATTTCGAATTCAATGCTTCAATGATATTTGCATTTGGGATTTTCATTCGGTGATGTTAGCTTTTACTTACGCTTCATATGGTTAACCATTGTGCTGTTGATAGGCATAATCACTAAAGCATTGTTTTAATTCATTTTTCGTAGATTATGTTTTATAGACCTCGACTTTTGACTTCCTCAGCAGAGTACAACTGTTGTGCTTAGCACGCATTCGACTAGCATTGTTCATTAATTTGTTTTGTTAATTTTGGCCATGAATAGTACATTAAATCTGCCATAAACATTTCTAAATTTTGTTGAAATTTAGCTTGGTCAGATTTATCCTAAAATTTGATTACCCAAATGTTTCATTAAAAAATATCTGATCCTGGAAATAGATAACAAAAAATCAGAACTTTTGAAGAGAAGAAAAAGAAATCAGAAGAGAAGAAAAAGAAATCAGAATTTTTGCACATAAAATGAATGAAGCTGTAATTTTAAGAAAATCAGGCAAAGTCCATTAAATGAATGATCGATATTGTTATGGAAATACTTTCTACGAAATTTAGGTTTTATATGAGACTTGGAAGTGTAATATAGGTACTTGCAGATACCTGATAGATTTCTGATGTTATTGACAAATTCAAAATCAAAGCCAATTGCCTTGCAATTTGCTGCTGACATTGTCATGCAAGCAACGTCACGGTTTCTGTGAAACCTACTTCAGGTTTAATACACCGCAGTCTGCCACCACAAAAAAATGTTTTTGTGTAAAATTTTATTTAAATAAACATTGATATAACTCATAATAAATTCGCATTACTCTTCATCGTCGCAGTGGGAAAAAGCTGTATAGTTTATTCTGATTTCACCTTACAAAAATTTTTCAGCTAGAGATATGTATCCTTGAATTGTTAACGTCAAAAAACACCTAAAAGTCGAGATTATTGTCTCGTGCATTAAATTTTTTCGAAAGAAACTCAGCGTTTGTTATGCAAATGAAGCCAGCAATTCTGACTGCGCTTCTTTGTACAACGCAAGCGGGTGATGATGTGGGACCGATAAATTTTTTTTAGATCAGCGGGATTTCATTCCCAACAAAATTCAAGGTATGTTTCAGCCTCCGCCCCGAAGTAGCTATGTTCGCGTTAAATTTATTCTGGGTCCTTTCAGCCTGTTCACAATCAGCGACTAGTAAGAACCTCCTTGCCGATTTTATAGGCGCCTGAGAGTATAGCAAGAGTTTGCTTGGGCAATATTGTACCGAGCTTGCATGCTACCCATGGTGCGGCAAATCAAGCCCTGGACTGAAGGCGTTGGGCAGAAGTCTCCGAGACGTTTGAGTATGAGCATGTCGAATCCCTGTAAATAAGATTCAAATTGATCCCTTCTACGTATATTCAGCTCATGGCGGACTAGGCATTACAATTGTATGTACTCGTAATATCGATGTTTTTGGGGTGATTGCAGTATACCATTCATTTGCATTCAATCGACATACCGCTTCAAATATCAATAAACCAAAAATCTGAATATATAGGTATTATACTACAATGTATATGAAAGAGGTAGAAAAGAAGATGAAATTAATCAATGAATTATATATATAGCGAAATGACTTTGAGTTTGACCCAAGGCTGCAGAAACTGACATAAAAACTCAAATCTCATACACTGTTATAAAACAAATAATTGAATGCTTATCTCTTTGCCTCTTTCGGAGAAAAAGTATATTTTTATTTGAATTAAAAAAAATAGTTCGTGAAAATGAGGAAATTCAGTCCAAAAATTTCAAGATGTGTACCCACTTATCGAATATGTAAATGTCTTGTAATGAAATAAAAAAGAAAAAAACTCTAAAGAACTCGACGCTATAATTAAACCATATATCCCAAAGAAATACTCTCTAAAATCTAGAAATGACTTCTTGGAAATTCTTAATGCCTTGCACCCTTCTTGTCTGCAAGCTTCACTGGATGTTACTACTGTGTTCACTAATGTACCAAGCGAAGAAACATTAGAAATTATCGTGAAGCATGTGTATTTGCATGAAACCCTGCCAGCCCCACCTATACCAAAAAGATCCTAATTGAATTTCTTTGCCACTGTACTTCAGAATGTCCCTTGCGGACAAAATTTACCGACAAATTAACGGCGTTGCCATGGGATGCCCTCTAAGTCCAACTTTTGAAGAATTCTACATGTGTGAACTGAAAAATCGAGTGTTTCTTAATGAACAAATAAAGCCTGAGCTTTACTGCCGATATGTAAACGACATTTTCGTTGTCATTCGAGACGAAGAGCTCTTGATGGAACTTCACCGAGTTTTGGAACAGGATTCAGTTATGGGGATTCACAGAACAACAGAATTCTAAGCTGGTCCGTTCAATATCTTTAAGCAATTCGGCTGAAATTTGGTCTGCCCCGGGGCACCTCCATTCCTGAGGGTCTTCAGCGCGGTCCTTATTCCCTCCACATCTTGTGCCTCAACTGGCATCTCTAGCTCTGTCCTTCCTCCCTTTCCTTCCGTGGTTGTTCCTCTGGTTCTCTCAGTTGAGAACTTCCAGGAAATGTTCCTTCAGTCTCGCTATTCTGGCCTTCTTGCTCTTCAGCAGCTCCCATTTCACACTCTTCACTGCAGCAGTTTGTCTGGTGCTGGTACCCTGTCCTGTCAGCCGCTTCACGATACTGTACTATTCTTTTTGTCTTCCGTTTTCAGCTGGCGATACGTGTCGAAATTCGCAGTGAACAAGACATTTTTTCCAAAGTACTGAACAGATTTGAACTAAATTTTGAATATACATTCCTAAATGCATATTCAAAAGGTCTATGGGGGAATGGGGAAGGCCTATTCCTAAATCATGCAACTTGCTTATAAAGTTTACCAGCGAAAATGAAGAAAAAGTTCGTGACTGATAATTCCAGAAAGTTTTTGAAAAGACTGCGGTTAAGACAGATCACCAGATCATTCGCATCCTTAAACAAAGAGTTGAGGCAGATTTCAATAGTTTCTGTAAGAGGAATATTAGTGAACAAATTGGCATATTGATTATACCTTTCTGATCTTCAAGCATCCCTCTCATGCGGGCCTATTCCTTGATTATCTAAACCTCAAACATCCTTCAATAAAATTCAGTATGGAATTAGAATCCAACAATTGCTTTTCGTTTCTCGATTGCAAAATTATTACGTTTGGCGGTCGTTTTCAGACTTCCGTTTATCGAAAACCGATATTTACCGGCTTGGGTAGGAGCTTCTTAAGCTTCTGCTCGTTTCGTTTCTAATTGAATAGTCTTCAAACTTTGATATACCGCGGCTATAGGGTTTGTTCTACCTTCCATGATATGCATTTAGAATTCAAATTCATCCGTAATATATTTCAGCTTAATGGTTTTCCATCATGCCTTTTGTTTAGTAAAATCAAACGCTTCTTATCTAACAAATTTTCTGAAACTGTGACTGAATGTGATGGTAAGAAAACTATTTATTGCACATTGCCCTATTTTGGTAGTGCGTCTGAAACTATGTCCAGAGAACTAAAGATTTTGTTAATGAAATATTTCCCGAGTATAAATTTGCATGTTTTGCTGGTAAATAATTTCAAAATTGGTTCTTTCTTCAGATATAAGGACGCTATTCCTACCCGGATGCGATCAAGCCTGGTCAACGAGTTCAATTGTGAGCGCTGCTCATCTGCGTACGCTGGAATGACGTCGCGTAACTTCTACATCCTGGTTTCTGAACACAATGGCAGGAGCTATTGTTCTAACTTGCCTCTCTCCAAGCCTCCTCATTCTTCCGTGCGCCTCCACGCTGAACAGTGCGACGTGGGTGTATCTGAGAGTGATTTCAGGATACTCGGTTCCACTTCTGGCGGCTCGGATTTGAGAATTTTGGAGTCTCTACATATCTTCAAACGAAAACCGTGTCTCAATAATGCGTTTAGTTCATATAATCTGGAAATAGTGAATCGCTAGGCTTTTATATTCTTTTCATGACCCCTAGGACTAAGTTGTTTAGACAGGTCTTGTTTAGGTTTTATGTCTGTCTTAGAATTTTGACTTATAATATGATTTTATTCATTTATAATCTTTTGAACTGATGATTGAGCTGGACTCCGAAACGTTTCCAATATCGATATGGTGAATTTGCTCGGTGTTTTCTTTGCTTTTAAATTCCTTGTGAACTTGCGATATAAGCAGACTGATAATTATATAATATAAGTACTTATATACAATCTATTCAATGTGTACAAGCATTAGAGTTGTGTGTCAGCCCAATTTGTTATCTCTTTTGGCTGTTTGAAGCGCGATACAACTTAATCTGGCAGAATATTAATATCATTGAGAGTATTGTTAAATACTTGAGAGCTACTTTATTCCCATAATGCCATATATTCAGCCACTTTAATCCGCATTCAGTGACAAAGTTAATTTTTGAATTGTGTTTTTTCGATCAAATTCTAAGTAATTTGAAATGAATTCTCATCACAGTTTCGACATTAATTTTGTTGTCACTTGGAAGTTGCCTACGAAAAAACTGGCAGATTACTAGAATACTCGTAACATGAAAGTCATTTTAATAAAAAGCTTCAAATTTACTTGGTATAATTCCAGAGCCCAGTATTTTGCTCAGAAGGAAATAACGTAATAAAGTTATGCTGGATATTAGCTTCAGATGACCCCACAAAAACTGAGTTCAATTGAATGCTGCATAAGCCGTGGTGGATTTAGCCGATTATGAAATTTTGATTTGAAGCGTCGCTCCGGAAATATCTTGGTTGACAGCCAGCCGTATTCATACGGCTTAATAGCACAGTATGACCTTATGATGAGTTTAGGACGTCGCAGTCCACGGTCACGCTGATGCGCCGCCTTCGTCGTCCTCCGTCTCCGAGTCGTCGTCGGATGTATAACGTTGGACGTGTTCCGTCTATTAGCCCTCATTTGGGCACGCTGATGCAAGATGCTGTTGCTTGTCACTTGCTGATGGTAGTTTCCCATTACTGGACAGTCCGGGATCTGTCTCTTATACACATCTAGATGTGTATAAGAGACAGCAAGGGTAAACTCCCCTCCTCTCAGCTCTTTTGGCAAGGCATTAAAGAGCCTCGGTCCTACCACGGACAGTGATCCCTCACGAAGAGTCTGTACTCTGGCCGCGGCTCGGTTATTAAATGGGGGAATCCTGCACAGTCTCCCCCTTCTTTCGTTGTAATATGTCCTTATTTTGGAGGTCTCACTCTCAAAGTTGGGAGCCAGTCCGTTTATCATCTTCCAAGTGTACAGTATGATATA
>NW_025942276.1:7427-57109 GCF_000764305.2 Hyalella azteca
GCCGTAGGCCTGTCGCCGATTCTTAACATCACAGAACATTCACAGCATTTTGCGGTCTCGAACTCGCAACTCACTGCTACAATTCTGCTTTGCTTAACCGCCCGGCCTCCTAGCCGATTCTGACCAGAAACTGGCGCACAGAGCAGGGATCGAACCCGCGCCTCTCTGCGCCAATTCTGATACTCTGAACTTTAACCACTGGGCTACCCTGTGATTAGAGTGTGTGTATATGTACACACACATGTACAGTGTGTGTACATGTACACAAAGTGTGTGTACATGTACAAGTGTGGCATGTTTCGTTGTGTAGATGCTTTTGGTTTGTTTGAGTAGTGGATATGCGTACAAGGGTAGAGGTGGGGGGCCTATATAGTGCTTGTAATTTGGGACTTTCGAATCGATGGTGCTGCCTTGCAATAATGTCTTGAATGAGAGAGTTAGTCGATTGAAGAGCTTTGGGAAATTTATTTTGATGTGGACCAAGTTCTACGCGTTTTCTGAAGGAATACTTGGCTTATTGTGAGGTTCATACATTGTTCGTGATCGTGCAGTGCTCTTTAGGGTATGAAGTCGTTCCGGTGTGTGCTTGCGATGAATATGAGGGCTTTGATTTGGACTTTCCGTTATGGATGCTCTGTATAGTGTTTGTAAGGGTATTATAGGGTATATATGGGGATGATCTTACAAATGCAGGAAAAATGTGCGTTTTGCGTTGGGAGGGAAAAGGATACACGGAATCTGTGTATCTTGAGCATGTTTCTGACAGCTGTTGTTTCTCTGACTGTTATCTGGGACCAAAAATCGCGTGATTTTAAATTTAAGTCTAACTGTTCCTTTGATCATGTATAGGCAGTAGGTGATGTGCATTAAAATTTCTTATGTGTTTTGCCTTCAGATAGGCATGATTTTAAACTTATTTTCTTTTGCCCTTTTGAGCTACTTTTTTCATACATATTTTTCTGTTAAATGCATTTTGTGTTCGTAATGTTGCGTGGGTGTAAAGTACTGCAATATTTTTGTTATGTCATCAATAAACGCTATGTACTTTTGGGGAAGTAGTGACAGGTCGTGTGCGTAGAAGCTGCTGAGGGAAGCCTTCTAAACAATAAACATTAGATAACTTAAGCCCCATTAAGAACATTAAAACAGATAGCCCCAGCTACCACACTGTTAGAAAAATGACCGTTAACGGTAACACCGGCGTTTCAGTGGCCGGTCGGCACGTGAAAAGAAACACCGTTTCACTGTTTTTATTCCAATTTAACACCAGAAATCCGTAAAACATCTGGTAAAAACGGCGAAACAGTTTATTTTCACGGGGCGACCGGCCATTAGGATGCCGGTGGGACCGTTTTTCACCGTTTTTTCTGACAGTGCACTGTGATGAATTTGAGGACCTTTTTCAGTACTTTTTGTAGTTGGGATATTGCCGTTTTAGATAAGGCGTGTAGAGTTATTAGGAGGTCAATGAGAGACGATCTTCCATAGGAATGTGAGGCACAAGGTACGCTTCATGTTGGGTAAGAGGTCTCTCATTTGGGACCTAAAACCGTGTGAAGTGCAATCCTCGGACACTTCCTTTCTTTGTGCATAGATTGGGAGGATTTTATGCTTCGTTCTGTTTGTCCTGATGAACCATTTATTTTTGAATGGGCGATTTTTTTTATTTATATATTGAATGGGATTTTGTGCCTGTTTCGTTGTGTATTTGGGTAGGCATCATTCGGCTGTTATCTGTGTAATGTCGTCTGCAAATTCTATAAACTCCGTGTTGGGGAGTGCAGTTGGATGTCGTGGGTGTAAAAGCTGTACAGAGTGGGTGAAAGACAAGCCCTGAGTGTATAAGGGCACCTGAGTGTAGCTGTGGAGGGGGACTTATGTGCTTACCTATATAGTGATGGATGCTGTTATGTTGGTGAGGCAGCCTGCTGGTGTTTTTGTAAGTCACGGGTGGAGTTTAATTAATATTGTTAGAGTCCGGTGTGCCAAATCTTGTTGAAGGCCGTGGTCACATCCCGGAGTACTATATCAGTAATGTGTCTCCGTGTGTAAGGTGTATGACGAGTGTTTTGTGGAATATGTGGTTAATGCTGTGTGGACTCTGGGTGTTTCCTAAATCCGTGTTGTCTGGTATTGTGGATTATGAGGTATTTGTATAATCTGTCGTTTAGCATTTCATCTGTGAACTTCTTGAACATATCTAATAGCGAGATTGGCTTGTAGTTTTGAACTTGGTTTTGTGAGGTATTAGGTTTAGGGAGAAAAATCATTATGACGTGTTTGAGCGAGCCTGGAAAATAGCCGGCAGTTTTGACATGTTGTATAATGCATATACAGAGCAGCTTGTGTATCATGTTTTTGGGGAGATGTTTGAGCTGGAGGGTTGTGATACCAGAGTGGCCCGGTGCTTTCTTTTTGAATGTTTTCATAGTTTCTTAGTATTGGTCTTGGTAATCTTGGTACTTGTTTGGGACATAGCAGTCCCAGGCCACGATGGATCGCCGCCTCTGATAATCGTTCATCGGCCCTCATTTGGGCCACCTGATGCACGATGCTGTTGCTTGCTTCTCGCCGCTGGTAGTGTTGCAGGAGAGGTCGATCTGGGATTGTGCCCAGGAAAACGTCCAGTTGTCTCTTGAAGGTCTCCAGGGTGAACTCCCCCTCTCTTAGATCCTTTGGTAGGACGTTGAACAGCCTTGGCCCTGCCACGGAAAGTGATCCTTCCCGCAGGGATTGAAATCCGAGTGCTGATCTGTTACGTAATGGGGGATCTTGCACGGTCTCCCCCTTCTCTCGTTGTGATATGTCTCAATCCTGAAGGTCTTGCTCTCGAAGTTTGGCACCATTCCGGTTATCATTTTCCATGTGTACAGAATGACATACCTCTCCCGTCTTCTATGTAGTGAGTACAGACCCAGGCGCCTCAACCTCTCCCAGTAGTTCAACTCTTCCATCCCACTAATCCAGGAAGTGAAGGTTCGCTGGACACCCTCCAGTTGCCGCACTGCGCCGAGTGTGAACGGGGTCCAGAGCTGGCAGCAGTATTCGAGAATTGGTATTACAAGGGCTCTAAAGAGTGTGATCATCGGTTCCGCTTCTCTCGTTCTGAACGTCCGCCAGATCCACCCCATCTGTCGCCTACCTCTTGCGGTTATTGCCGTTACGTGATCACCAAAATTGACCTGAGTATTCATCAACACTCCTAGATCACGAACAAGTTGCTTCTCTTCGATTTACCAGTTGTCAGGTGCTAGGTAGCGGTGCTCCATACCAGCTCTTCCGCTACCTCTGTGTCTCAGAACCTCAAACTTGGTCCCGTAGAACTGTATGTTGTTCACTTGGGCCCAGTCATATACTGCAGAGAAGTCTTCTTGCAACCTCTCGCAGTCCCTCCTGTCCGTTATGGTCATTAGTAGCCTGGTGTCGTCCGCGAATGACGATGCAGTGGCGTGGTTCACAGCCACATCTATGTCGGCGATGTGAATCAGGAAGAGGATTGGGCCGAGTACCGTTCCCTGTGGTACTCCACTCTTCACCCTAGCCTCGCTCGATCTCGAGCCTCCTACAACGACAGCTTGTAGTCTTTCTGTTAGGAAGCTGTGGATCCATGCCAGCAATTCGCCTCCGACTCCCAGCAGTCTTAATTTTCTGAAGAGCACTCCATGGTCAACTTGTCAAACACTTTCACGAAGTCCAAGTACACCACGGTCACCCCGGCCCCCTCCTCCAGCATGGCCAGGTTTTGTTGGTGATGCTCCAGTAACTGAGACAAACAGGAATGATTTCGTCTAAAACCGTGTTGCCTTCTGTTGAAAAGGTCAGCGTCTTCCATGTACTTCGCCAAACTTCTGGCAACAACCTTCTCAAATACTTTGATTACGTGTGATGTTAATGTAACCGGCCTGTAATTTTGGGGTTTGTCTCTTGAACCCTTTGTAGATAGGGGTAATTAGCCCTAATTTTAGGTCACTTGGAACATTTCCTTCTCTCAATGATGTTTTCCAGAGCAAAGTCAGAGGGACCTTTAGTGCACCGACACATTTTTTCGGTAATACTATAGGGACCCCATCTGGCCCGGGAGCCGAGTACGTAGATAATTCTTGGATACTCCTCTGTAGATCCGGCGTTTCAAACTCAATGTTCATCAGCTCCCGCTCCCCTGGAAGTTCTTGAATGACTCCAATTTCGTTCTCCTATCCTGAGTATCGGGGTTCGCTGAATACTTTTTCGAATTGAGCTCCCAGAAGTTTGCATATGGCCTGGTCATCTCCAAAAAGGACATCGTTATTTTTCAGAGGCCCCACTGAGGCTCTGATTTTGGCCTTTGACAGGGCATATTTAAAGAAATATTTGGGATTCTCTCGAATGGCAGACACCGCTTGCGCCTCTGCAATTTGTTGCTCGGCCTCGTGTGAGTCCTGCAACTGTCGTTCAGTTTCGTTAATTTTAACCTTTCGATGTTCCAGCATCCGCCTCTCTATGTTACTGGAGGCGGCCGTTATCCGTTATCTGGTTGTTCAAGCTCGCTCGTTTTCTCATGAGGATCCGTCTGTCCTTCGTAATTATGCGGCGTTTGGGGGGTCGTTTTTCCCGGCGTGCGACGCACGCATATCTGCAGTAATACTTCGCACAGTTGGTTGTACATTGATTCGGCATTTAATTCCAAGAACTCAGATCTCCAGTCAATTTTAAGGAGTTCATCCCAATGGCCTCCCAGTCTGTTCTTCGATGATGAAAATTTAGCCCAGCAAGCCCCTCTCGAGGTATAGGTCTTGGCTGGGTTACCCTCTCAATTGTTGTCTTGACCACCACTAGTCGATGGTCAGTTAGTGTAGTCTCCTCAACACGAATATCAGCAACCAGTTCTTCATTGCTGGTGAAGAATAGATCCAGGATACTATGTTCTCTTGTTGGCACCAAAACCTGTTGGCTTAGCAAGTGCTCCCTAGCGAATCGAAGTAGTTGTGTTGCCTGGTTTCTGATTTGATTTCTGCGCCGTTCTACACAGTCCAAGTTTGGCCATCGTATGTGTGGTAGTTTAAAATCTCCCGCAACCACAATATTTGGGAAAGGTTCACCCAAGTTGGCCACCTCTGTTTCTATTCTATCGAGAGTTTCATTGAATTTTTCAGGCGGGCAGTCAGGCGGTCGGTATACGATAACTATGCACAGATGGAGATGGGGAATGTATAGTATAAAATGTTTCACATATCCATTGGAACCTAAATGCAGGGAAACTGTATTTGCCGCGAGAAAGTTTCTGAGGTAGACTATAGCGCCTCCTTTTCTTCTCCCTTCTTTTCGATCTACTCGGTAATGTTGAAAGCCTTTCATCTCGATATCTCCATCTTGGATATCTTCTCTTAGGTGTGACTCGGTTAAGGCAAGCATGATTATTCCTTCTGTCTCAGCAATTTCTTTAAGTACGCCGATCTTGAGGCGTTTTCTTCTTGGGAAGAGTGATCCTCTATGTTAGCTATCATGATGCTAGACTCTTCCCTTCCTTGCGTCCTTAGTTGCTATAACACTGCTCTGCCAGAGGTCTCTGGCTCCGCAGCTGTTGCATTTGTTGCTGTGATTTCAGCTGTTGTTCGTGCAATGTCAACAGCTGCTGCATTTGTTGTTGAATCTGATCTACTTGCCTCTGTAGGCCTAAAAAATTGCTGCGCTTGATATCGAGTCCTGTTTGTTCTTCTTCACTCCGGTAGGTTGTGTTGGCCGGCGCGGAAATTTTTGGAACTGTCCTGTTCCTTTGATTTCGATAGATTCGCCCTTCCCAGGTCTGATTTTTTAACCATGTAATTTTTTTCTAATTTTTGGGGTTTGGCAGTATAATATATCCTGTGTTCCGAGGAGGAACTATCAGGGTCACGTCTCTCTTCGGCATTACCTCTCAACTGCAGATTGAGTTTAAGGTGGTGAAACCGACAGGAATCTCGTTTGCAAGCTACATTTTTAATAGTATTCCAGCATAGGAACGGATGGTAATATTGACAGTCTCTCCCGTTTTTGCATCCGCGTTGGTTTTTGCTTCCAAATGTAGCAAATTTTCGACAGATCTTAGGGTGAGAATAGTTACCGTTCATTTCATTCTCCCAATCGCACTTGCCCTGAAGATATCTCCAGCAAACGCGTTTCTTAACAGTTAAATGCTCCTTGTTCGAGGCATTTAAAGAGGAAAGGGGAGGGGCAACGCTACGGTCAGGGGTCGGGGTAGGCGGAGCATATCGGGCAGTAGTGAGGGATGCGGAGGAGGAAGTAGAGGGAGTGAGTGGAGTTGAGGGAGTAAGGGGAGTTGAGGAAGTGAGGGGAGTTGAGGGTAGCCGCGTCTTAGTGACGCGGCTCAACAGAGAGACCCATTCATGATAGGCCTTCTTCTCTCGGACGCTTGAACTGTTTGCACACTCTCCATGGCTTCTTTCGCCCACCCCTCGTTCATAACGCATTTTCTACACATGAATGATGTTCTCGTTTTTAAATACCTTGCAAGTTGGTATTCTGAAAGTAGTGAACATTCGAAGGGACAAAATTGTCTGTATGTGTTACATTTTAGTGCCAATTGTCCAAAATTACATTTGTTGCATTCCAGACATTCTCCGGCAGGTTTACTAACACAGACTTTGGCTGCCATGTTTCTCAATCAATTGATAACTCACTCACTTTTTACTGATTTTACTTAATTCCAGACTATTCACTGCAACACTTCAGTATAGTATGAGTCAACAGAGTTAAATCGTACTCAATTTTTTTCTCAGCCAATCGTTACCCGCACTCAATTTTTAATGACTGTACTCAGTTTTTTCAATCAATTGTTACTTGCACTCAATTTTTACTGACTTTACTTAATTCCAGACTATTCACTGGAACAGTTCAGTACAGAATGCAATAACACAGTTGAACCGGCAAAATTAAATGTAGCCGGCGGGACCGCGCACGACACCGAACGTCCGTTCGCCACGCAGCCACAAACAACACTCCAAGTTTGCTGAAGTTCATTAATGGTGACGGGTGGGAAGTTTGCAGGATGAAGTCGGGTAAGGTTTCAGTGACTGTATGAAAGAATGAGGTGTGTATTGTTTTTACGTGGTCTTGTATGGTGTGGATGTGTTCGTTGTCAAAGCCTTCGTTGTTGACGTCGTTCTGCGTGAAAATGTCTTGGGAGTGCTTGCGCAAAATGTTTATTTTTCTTCTTGAGGGTCCTCTTGTACATTGTATTGTTTTAGGTATGGGACAGCTTGCTTTGTGTTAGAACCTAGCATGCGTATTAAGGAAGACCATAATTTTTGGGGATCTGTTTGTGTTTTCGAAGTGTTGATGAGGTCTTGCCATCTTTGTGCTCTGAGGTGTCTGTAGGCTGTGTGTAGTTGCCTACTTTGATGTAGGCAACTTGATTTACTACTGTAGGCAACAGATGTAGTTGCCATTGTGATGGCAACTACGGCCATCATTGATGTAGGCAATGCTATTGATGGGCCGTGGGTGTGAATGTATGAAAGATTGACTTGATATTTTGCTTGTATGGGTAATGTTTTGTGAGTGGGCTTGATACCAAGAATGATGCGGAGTGTTATGGTGGGAATGGAAGTTTCAGCGGCATTCTATCTGTATTTTGTCTAATTTTTCAAGTGTTTGTCTATTACTGCTAGTGTGGGGCTGGATTGTCAGAGTTTGCGTGCTGTAATAGGTTTAAGGTTCAGGTTGCTCTATCGAAGGAAGGGTGTGATGTATATTGTTCCTATTGTGATGGGTCATTGTTGAGTGCTAAATGTGATGACGATCATGTCCGTGTGGAAGTTTTTGTGAAGTATTAAATGGGATGTTTCCATATTGCTTCGCCGATACTATTCTATTGCTATTATGGGATACTATTTTATTACTAATGCTCCGCAAGCGTGTAATGTATTGTCTATATTGCAGCTGTGAACGTTGCAGTTTAATATCTTGAGCGGAGTATTGTTGTCAGTAAGAAAGTGATCGCTGATTAGTATTATGTCGGAATAAGTATTGTTTTATATGTTTACTAATGTAAATATTTTGTCATGCCTGTGTCTGACGTTGGGTTGTAGTATTTATAGTTTGGTTTATGGAATTATTTTGGGAGATGGTGTTTAGATATTGATTGCATCGTATATTTATTAGTTATGGTTGAGTACCTGTCAATTTTTAGGATGATCTCTGAGGAATGATGTTAATTGTAGGTCTGTTGAATTTTAGTATGTTGCGTCGCAAATAGTCCAGGTCCTTCGCCGAGAGCTTCAGTCGAAGGTTCTTTGTCCTCAGTTCGTCAAGGTACCAGGTGCTGCGAGGGAACCAGGTGTTCAGGGATTGGTTTCAGGTCATTGCCACTCCTGAATGGTCTAACGGATATTATTTCGACGGCACTGAGAGAGAAAAATCCTCGTACCGATCGTTACTTATTTTTTGTTTTCTCTGGTTTCGTTCTTCCTAATGGATTTTGGTTATCGAGCGTAGGGTGTCGTTCTTGGAGGTTTCCTAGTCCGCATGTGGTCCTGTTAGGTTTGGCGAGGACGGCCTCATGACCTCGTCGTTTATAAATTCAGTTATGCGGTCTAAGTTGTTTACTGTCCAAGTAAGATTTGTTCACATCGTGTTTTTGGAAAAATTTAAATAAGTTGGCTGAGTCACGATCGAGGTAAGTAGCATCGATGCCGTAGTTTGCTTTCACTGATTTCGAGAAAGTTAATTCGAATCATTCCTGTCGTGCAAGGTGAGCAATTGTAGCTCCTAGTATTATTGCAGTCAATTTGAATTGAATTGTATTGGTCAGAGTGAGAAAGTGTTGGGGATGTTGGTCTGTTGAATTTCATGCTTCACTATTTGAGCGTATGTTTATTGTGCTTTTTCCGTCTTTTGTCTAATGTTTTTTTTTCAGATGGTTTGCTTCCTGTATGGGCAGTTGGCGTCAAGTGTTCGGTGATCTTGGTGGCAATTGAGGCATTTTTATGAGTAATGATGATCTGATCGAGTGCATGTGTGTGCTCGTCGGATGCGCATTATGGGTAGAATGGTGTGGTGTCGGTTCGTCAGTGAGTCGTATTAAATAATATTGAAATCTACAAAACAATCAAGAAAACAACACATATACAAAAGTATTATAGTAGACCAATATGAACTACGAATACGCTTGAGAGTTTATACATTAATAAATTCGTATTTCCAAAAAAAATCTTTGCAAACAACTCACAATGCGTAATGTTTAAGAAGGACACACAGCACATGCACATGACAAGGAATCAATCTAACACGGGATGAAATTTTGCAAAATTCTATGCCATGAACCTGACTACAATCGTTCGCTGATTTCTGAGACTATTTTTATTCGTCATATATTACTCACACTCGAAAACTATAGTTATGCAGACTCTAAAACTTTATAGTTGAAACAAATGTGCGAGGGACTGTGGGAGAGCTTAACTCCCACCTTCATCAGAACTCGTGAAATAGTAGCCGTGTTGCTACCACCCTGCAATCTTATCTTTTACCATTGAAAGAAAAGATCTCTATCAATCGAAACAGCTCTGGTCGGCATTCAAAGATTTCTGATCGCCATATTAGAGGACAGCGAGCCAGCTAGATTTGTGCAGAATCAAATAAGCATTTATTCAATCCAGTTTTTACTAAATCCGGTAATCTGCTATCTTTACGATACTTAACTGTTGCAAATTGGTATGAAAACTGGCGTTGGAACATATGGAACGGTTACTTTCGTCTCAACATCATCGAGAATTTGTTGTGTGACTCGATCACCAGGTACTCTCCACCAGCACATGTAGCGACTTGAAGGAAGTCCTCCACGGTATGAGGCATCATGAAGTTAAGCTAATCTGCATAACCTTGTCTAGGAAATATTTCTTAGCTTAATAGTGATGTTTCGTTGAAATATTAACGAGTGCTGACGTGAGAAGACAGGTTCGTCTTGCTTCACTGATGATTTGAAACAATTCTTCGTTCTGTTCTAAGAACATCGTATAGTGGAAGTGGCAAAGCCACAGAAAAAATTGTAACCGTCTGTTTCAAATAGTTATTGCAACTGCAGGTATACCAGAGCAGGTATACCTCTGAATTAATCGATCTAAATAAGACTCTGTAAGGCATTATTATTTAAGAGTTAATTCTTCAGTTTCCAGTCGGTAAGTAAATAAATGTACTTATGCCAGGGATCTATTAAACTCCACGCCCAAAAAGCTCGCTCAATCTTGTTAGACGGGGACAATGGACAATGCGTGTGATGATTTTCGATTTTTTACTGAGGGTGCAACTCAATTAGCACGAGAATCGAGTTCACTTTTGCAGTACAAGGGCCGTACTGATGAAACTTGCCAAATTACCCTTAGCGTTATAAGTACACGTAGCGGTCGAGTTTTAGGGTGTTTGGTGGGTTAAACTTGAAAAGTCGTCAGTGATAGGCTCACAGATTTAAGAATATTTAACTTAACACATTGTATGGTCCAAGACCTATTAGCTAGATCACAACTCACCAGATGTTTGATTTTTGGCGTACGTCTGAATTTCGGTGTTGGTCTGCAACTCATAGGACGCCAGCTGCAAGCCGAGGGCCTCGCACCGAGTCTTGGCCTCGCAGAACGCGAAACCTTGGGTGGGGTCAGGACGTTGCACAAACGCGACGCAATGTCCGGCTATTATTTTATTGCAGCAAGTCAGCTTTTGCGGCATCAGTCCAGGGTTGTACGGGGTTTTGTCATCATCTGAAAATAAGGCAAAGTAATCCATCATCAATCGCGGGTCATCACCTTCCTAGATTAGTCCGCGATAAGTGAAGTCCGAGATGGAGAATTTATCATACTGGCGATACGTATACGAGTATTTATATTGTAATCGCATAGTAAATTATTATTGTTTCACGAGTTTATATAATAATTCAATTATTACTTTTTCTATATTTTTCGCACAATTTTCGATACATTTTTCTCTAAATACCAACCGATCGACTTCCTCGGAAATCCGCTAAATAACAAAAATACTTGAATGATTATTCCTATAGATATCACTGGTGAACAGAGAAAAAGGTACTGAAATAATTTTTTGTAGGTTGGAAAGCATTTTTGCATCTAGATACAATACTGGCTTGGTTATTTCCTAATTTGCCTAGTTTTTTATATACATACTCGCATTTTTAAGCAAAAAATAATTACATATGCATATATGTTTATTATTTCAAACGAAACAGCTAAATGTTTGCGGTGCTTGAGGAGTGAGTTTTTATGGAAGAGAGTTTTGTGAAAATTGTGAGTTTTTATGGAAGACAAACGTGATTGCCAACATTCTGATGGATACTGTTTTGTCTGTCAGGTAGTCTGAAATTGTTTCTGTAAAGGTTGGGCGTAGGTTTTGTTGTTTAATTTTGAATTGAAGTCCGGGAGCCAAACCTTATCGGAGACTTTGTCACAGCGCGATCGAGGTATTATTTATAATATATGCGTAGTGTGTCGAGCAAGGTGTATAACGAGCGCTTGGTGGAATGTGCATGGCTAATGTGCATGGCCTTTTGGTGTTCCCTGAAATCAAACTGTCTAGTGATGTGAATGGAGAGGTGCTCATATACTCTTTTGTTCACTATTTTATCCAAGAGCTTCCCGTGGATGTCTACTTCCCGTGGATGTCTAATAGTGAAATCAGGTTATAATTTTGCACTTCGTGATGAGATGTGGCGGGTTTTGAAAGGAAGATCATTATGACATGTTATTGTGAGTCGAGGAAATAACCAACGGTTATCGAAGTGATTGAATATGTACAGCAGGTAATGGATCATTATTTAGAATAGGTGTTTGAGTCGGAGGGTTTTGTTGCATGTGGAACCCTGGTCTTTCTGTAGAAATATTTTCAGTGGATGCCGCAGTTCTCCATTGGTTATCGGTGGGAAGGCTACTAGGTGGAGTCGAGTAAGGTCGCCATGATTGTATGGTGAAAGAGGTGTATGTTGTATTTCCGGGATCTTTTACGGTGCGGATGTGATCGATGTCAAAGTCATCGTTGTCTGCATGTGCCGCTGTGTCGTTCTGAGCGTATATGTCCTGCCAGCGTTGGTGGAAGATATTTTTGTTGTTCTGTTGTGTCGTATTGGAAATTTTTGTGTTTGAGGTATGGGACATTATATATGTTTGGTGTCGTATCCTAGCATGCGCCTTGGGGAAGACCAGAATTTTTTGTGATCTGTTTTGTGGCCTGTGAAATGCAAATGAGGTCCGGCCATGTCTGTGTATGAAGGAGTCTGAATGCTATGTGTAGTCGTTGGCATGGGGTCATGAGTTATCTGGTAAGCGCCAGTGCTGGATGCATTAAAGTGTAGCTTGATATTATATATGCTGTTTAAGTAAAGTTTCGTGTTTGGATATGATGCTTGAAATGATGCGGGGGATATGGGGATATGTGGGGGATAGAGGTCCAGTTGTTCCAGCATGTGTCTATTTATTTTAATGAAGGGTCTGGTTATGGGGGCTATTATTGGACTGTGGTCTGAATGTTGTGGAATAGATCCTGATTATATATGAGTGTTGTTGAATGCCTCCTGTTGCTTATGACTCTGTCTAGTGATGACGAGCTGCTGTGGGTGATGAGAGTTGGAAAGTAGGGTCGATGTGGGTACATTGCGCTGGTCATCAGTGTGTGTAATTGTCTTCCTATAAGGTTGGAGGAGCTGTTTCCTAGTATTGTGTGTTTTTGCGTTTATGTCTGCTAGTAGGTAAACGAGCTAGGGGCTTGCCAAATCTGTGTATGTGTTAATCTGTGAAAGTCTGTATACTTGATTTAATCTGTACGCGGTGGGGTGTGTGTTGCGTTGCTCCTATAGTGATGGGAGTGTCAATTGTAATTGCGAGCATTTAGATGTGAAAATTTTTGTTAACGTTTGTAAGGTATATCATATATGAGTCTCCTAATGGCTATGTCAGCACGGAGTGTAGTGCATTTTCATTATTGCAGCTACTCGGATGAACATTGTAGTTGAATATTTTAAGTGTGGTATTGTCATCCGCGATAGAGAGTTCATTAATGAGTACTGACTGGCCCAATGTGGTTGTAGATGTTCGCAAGAGTGGATCTGATGTTGGTCCAGTATCGGATGTTGTGTTGTAGTATCTTTCACGCGAGGACTGAGAGATAAAGTTTATTAATGGAGGGTGTATCTTCAGTCTGTTACGTTTCAGATAGTAGCGTACTAATGAAGAGTCAGCGCCCTGCATCAAAAGCTTCAGTCCGTATTCCTTCTTTCTTTGTTCTTATGTTGCTTATGACTCTGTCAGTTCGTCATTGTCGAACCAAACGCTATATGACTCCGGAGGGATTTCAATATGGTATTATGAGCTGCAAAATAGTTTGATGGGGATTGGTTCGCCGATTCAGGGTCCTGAGATAAATTATTATTTTTAATGTTCTTCCATGATCTTAATTTTCCTAGGGTGACGGTTTTCAATGTGAGTAATTGATGTCGGGGATGGAAGGTCGTTCCTACGGTGTCGTCGGTCGTTGGTTCTGGAGATATATGTGGTGATGATCGTCTGAGGTCGTCATTTTCAATGAATTTGGTCCTAGAGTTAAAGCCGTTGTCTGGGGCTTGGCCTCACTTTGGTTAATATATTTAAGCGGTGTCTTTATCAGGAAAAGCCGCGTTGATGTCGTAGTTAACTTTCAGTGATTTCAATACGATGCTACCATACCCCTCCTGGCGGGAGAGGCTGGTAATGAGGGCTTCGAGTCTGATACGTAGCTATCAATTTCAGTTGCGACCTGTCAGTCAGCGTCAGGTTATGTTGAGAAATATTCGTTTGTTGGATCGCATGTTTTTCTGTTTCGTATTTTTAATTTTAGTTGTTTTGTTTCGATTTTTGTCTATGTGATTTCAGTTGGTTTCATTATTTTTGTCTGCTATAGGTACAGGTTGCGGCTCTAGTGCGATAGTCGTGGCATTTTTTGTGGTGTTAGTAGCTACAGTGGGTGTAATTGCGGTCTTAGGCGGCGCATTCGGAACAAGAGGGAGTGGGGTATTTGGATTGGTATAAAGGTGGTCTTCTATTTTACAACATTTTAAATGGATAGGTAGGTGTGTATACTGTTCCTGTTCGAATTATAAGGGTGTTATTTTGATGTTTTATATTCACAATACGTTTGTAGGTATGTGGGGGGCTATTGTCGCGTCTGTGGTTACGATTTTAATGATTTGAGTGTAGCGCTTGTTTTTCATTATATCCTGTATGTATAGCCAGTTTTATTGTGTAGTTATTTCTTATTTGATTTCGTCGGTGGTGCGGCGTCATATGTCTCTACTCTGTCTATCTGTCGTACAAAAATGCTCCGCGCCGCTTCATGGTCGGTGGTATGCGATGAAAATCATGTTGATTTTATGAATGAAATCATGTAGATTTTCTTTTAATGATTATGATCTGCAGCTTTTTTGAGGGGTGAGCTTGTCAATCGCAGTCGCGTCATCAGTTGTGGCGTAAAATCAGGTGGCAGCGTCTGTGAGTCAAATTAGTGGGGCACCAATTTCGTAAAAAGTCGTATGGAAAATTCTTAGTAGATTAGTCAGTGTCCTTTCTTGGGTTGGACAAGCTCGTCGGGTTCTGAGGGCAATTAGGAGGGTGCAAAATGGTGGATAGAAAGAGTGGGGAGAGGAAGAGAAATTACAGGTAAATGGTTTTTGAATGGAAAAAATTAAACAGTGGCACGGATAAGAATATGTCACACTTTATTAGTGACACGCACTTACTTCGCAGAGCTGTCTGATCCGAAAGGCGTAAAGAGACCACCATTTAGCAGTACCACATAAGTAGCCGCTAGCTGGGTGGCCCCTGCTTGACCTAAATGAAATTATATCCGAACACACATTAAATCTAAAATATTGTTTTCTCTCTGCGGTCAGCTCACTGACCATTGAAGACGTGACCTGTGTTGTTGCTGTTGCTGAGGAGGCACCCGTCAGAGGAGGACTCGGTGAAGAGAAGGAAGGTGTTTCCGATCCATTCTCCGTTTTGGGGAGCTGTAAACATAAAAAAAATTCAATCCGTTGTTTTCGAATGGGTGCGTGGGGATGAAATTAGGGGCAATGTATTTAGTAGCATTTTTTTGATGATACGGATTTAAAAAATCGTCTCGAGCAATAAGCGAGTCGGATGAACACTTTTAGATTGGTTTAAATACCTGTTCAGAATTATTTTGCTAGTTACTTAGTTTTAAATAAGTTCAATTTGAACATAGCTGCAGGTTCGGCGGCCGGTGGCTGGCTTCCAATATTTTTCTATTAATAAACGATAAAATTTTATTTAGTTGGCGCGCCAGACGTCAAATTAAGGATCGTGAAGCAAAAACACTTAGCAGCTCAGGTGTTTTTATCAGCAAACATGGGGTAACATGGGGCAGCGGCCCCCCCCCCACTTTTTTAAACCAAATTTTCTTTAAAGTTTTAACTGATACGAGGTAGTTCTTTGTTTTGGTTTAAAGTTACAACTAATGAGGAATGTATGATGTGAATTACACGCCTATTACACCTGAATTACACGAAATACACGCTTTTACAGTTCAAAATAAGAAAAATGTTATAAAAATATTACATTCATTCATTTATTAACAACTTAAAAAAAATCATATCCTTAACTTGAAAAAAATATATTAGTGGTTTTGAAAATTTGTCACTGACGTGAAAACAATATTTGCTCGACATAAAAATATATAACCTTGGCTTGAAAAATATACCCTTGCCTTAAAAAATTCATCCATGACATGAAAAAATGTATACTTGACTAGAAAAAAAATATTTACTTGAGCAGAAAGACTTCGTTCCAGTTTCGTCCATAATTCAGATATTATGTGCAGGGAATTCGTACTTAATCGTGATTTCAGCCAACACCATAAAAACTCAGCAACTTTTGGTTCATTGGTATTAGCTGAAATCAAGTTTTGGCAAGGCATGAGTGAATAACTCGTTAGGGGGACATATATATAAATACGCATAACTAGAAACCAGAACCTGCTGCCTTGAGGTGGTAAATCGAAAAAAAATCTTACAATATGAAATGTAATTTGTAATTCAAAAAGCTAGTCATGGTTTTTAAGAGCTCATTGAGACAAATCTAATGATGTATAACACAAGACTTCACCAAGGGGTATTGAGCAAACCATGGGCGCTTTGCTTCGTCACACAGGCGTGCCCGTTGCCCCACTAGGTATCATTTCAATTTATATCGTGTCAACATTTTATTATTAAAGCTAATAATGAATAATGGCTAAACTTGAACTCAAAATTATTCCTATAAAAAATAATTTCAAAATATAATTCACAGTAATCGAAACAGTTTTATTTAGCAGAAAAAAAAAACTTTTATCTGGGCTAAAACAGTTATTCGCAAATGACTTATCAACGCAAATACTTAGCAAAACGTAAATCTGTATACTTTAGCGCAGTGAAACTGTCGACCGGCGGTAGAGAACACGGGTTCTGAGGGCAAGGAGGGTGCAAAATGGTGGATAGGAAGAGTGGGGGATAGGGAGAGAAATTACAGGTAAATGGTTTTCGAATGGAAAAAAATCACACAGTGGCACGGATAAGAATATGTCACACTTTCCTAGTGACACGCACTTATCTGGGCTAAAACATATCCCTGGTACTTGATACTTGGCATAAAAAAACATATCCTTAATACTTGGCGGGAAACCCGCTATGGGCCCGTGACCCCCAATGGTCCCTCTGCCCCATGTTATCCTAAAAGTAAGTGGTTGGCCTATCATAGGTGACAGCTGATCATTCAACCACTATTACCAGTATCTACTTACTTCCTGCCGCACCTGATATCAGTTTCTAGTCAGCACCCTCCGCACATTAATATAATAAGTAAAAGGAATAGAGTCACATGTTATAAGTACTTATATTGTCAGTCTGCTTATATCGCAAGTTCACAAGGAATTTAAAAGCAAAGAAAACACCAAGCAAATTCACCATATACATATTGAAATATCGATATGGTGAATTTGCTTGGTGTTTTCTTTGCTTTTAAATTCCTTGTCACATGTTATATTTTGAAGTCATTGCTGGATCGTGTGATTGTGTTAGGTTTCCTTGATAACATGGATGACATCGTCATATAGCGGTTTCAGCGTTTAGTACGCCGTAGGCCTGTCGCCGATTCCTAACATCGCAGAACATTCACAGCATTTTACGGTCTCAAACTTGCAACTCACTGCTACAATTCTGCTGTGCTCAACCGCCCGGCCTCCTTGCCTATTCTGACCAGAAACTGGCGCACAGAGCTGGGATCGAACCCGTGCCTCCCTGCGCCAATCTTGGTACTCTGAGCTTTTAACCACTGGGCCACGCGTGGTTAAACAATCTGCTACACAATCTGCTCCATCCTATTGTTGTGGCTTTACTATTATTTTCACTTGAGATTCATATTCGCTTCTATTTGTCATAATATTGGTTCAGCTTTGTATTCCCTCTGACTTTACAATGTCTCAGCTATGTATTTAGTATGACATTGTTATTGAATTCTCATGTAGTAAAGAAGGTTATAGACTTCTTCTATATTTAACGCAGTCCAAAAGATGAAGAAGTCTAAAACCCTCTTTGAAGCAAAATTTATAGATCACGCCAGAGTCTTAATTGAAGACTCTTTCTTTGAAGGGACCGTAGCTGTGTATAATTCGGGATTTGACGTTATTGTCAAGGGTGTCACATAGTCTGATGAATTCATCACGGATCTTGAGATGAAGTTGCTCGATTTTAGTACTTCGAGACCTGGTTTGGATGCGAGCTTTTCTCAGGTGGCAGTAAAAACGGCTGCTCAATGTAGTTGAAGTCATACCAATTACTCCAATGTAGTCCAAAAGACGAAGAAGCCTACAACGTTCTTGGAAGCAAAATTTATAGCTCACACCAGATTATTGAAGAACTTCTTTTTCGAAGGGGCCGTTGCTGCCTATGGTTCGGGGTTTGACGTTGTTGTCATGGGTGTCACGGAGACAGTTGAATTCATCACAGGTCTTGAGAGGAAGTTGCTCGATTTTGATACCATGAGACCTGATCTGGTTGAGACCTATAAATATATATATCTATAGAGCTTAGTTCAAATGCCACTTGCAGTTCATATCCCCTCGACATTGTAAGTAGATATATTTGTCTGCTCATGTTTACCCTTATCCTTGTATGTTTTCATATGATAATTTATCTTTTAGTATCTTCAATTGGAATTTTAGTTTGCTAATTGTTTGTACCTGGGTTTTAGGATTTTAAACTGACGATTTAGCTGGACTTCAAAACGTTTGCTCTCATAAGAAATGGTGAATTTTTGGCTGTTATAATTGCTTTTAAATTATTGCTAAATAAGGAGTCATGTCGTAGACAACTTACGAGGCGTCATGACGTAGACAACTTACGATGCGTCATGACGTAGACAACTTACGAGGCGTCATGACGTAGACAACTTACGACGCGGCATGACGTAGACAACTTACGAGGCGGCATGACGTAGACAACCTCAGCAGGCGCGTCACCGCAGTCCTGCTCGTCCTTGACGTCGTACTGAACGCTGTCACTGGCGTAGCAAGATCCGTTGATCTTGAACATGGTAGCATCTGAGGAGTAAGGATTACGACAGTCCATCTTGCATGAATCAAACATACATTAAGAAACTATTATTATTTACCTTTATTGCAATCCAAGAGACATGAACTAAAATAACATCCAGTTCATCGAAATAGAACAAACTTTCGTGGAAAAACTTACACGAATCGATATTATATGAATTGAACTTATATGAATCAAAGTCACATAACTCACACATACACGAATCATACATAAGTAAATGAAAGTTGAACGAATAAAACATATATGAACAGACATCCCCAAGATAACATACATAAATCCAACATATATGAATCCAACATAAAAGAAAATAACACTCATAAATCGAACGTACATGAATCAAACCTGGAAGGTTAAAAATGTCACAATAAACTATTTGAAATGTATTTTCATGAATCGATTTAATCAAATTAAGCATGCTGAATAAAATTATTTGATATAACGTACATTTAATAATCCAAATTTCATCTAATCCACATGAATTAAACACTCAAAATCTTACATAATTGAGTCAAACGACGTGCATCAAACTTACCTGAACCAAACTTCAATGTACTAATTTTGAAAGAATCAAATATGTATTCTTGAATCGAATCATGTGAATCAAACATACAGTACATGCGTCTAGCGCATATGATAATAATTTATAGAGCAACCGGAGGTAAATACCACTTTAGAGGCACTCATTTTACAACATGAATCGAATATGTACTAAAGTAATATTGTCCGATGTATTGTATTTAGCTCTACATGAAGATCAGGTTATGTGACTAAGGTCGTGAAGGATAAGTAAGACACATGTGTCTGATAACATATCTTATATACGGAGTGGTTATAGAGGCGTACGATGTAGAGGTATAAGCTACGACGGCGACCGTAAGGTCGGAGAACTCAACTGAAGCGTTGCATCGCGAAGCGCTTTTCAACTACTGCGTGGGGCTTTACTCAAAGTTGCTGGCCCTGATGTAGCCTTCGCTTCCGCCCACTACTAAGGTCTTGATCGCGTGATATATCACGTGTCTTCCAGATGCTGACTCATGTCATCAATCTCTATCAGGTCAAGTGAATATTACGTCTCAATTACATATAATTTTAATGATTATAATGAGACGCCAGATTTACACCGGACAATATTCACGAATGAAATTAGCATTCATAAAAATTAATTTCAGTATATTAATACAAATAATGATAAACATGAATTATTATAATTTCATAATTAATTATCATTATTTCAGCAATAATAAGGATTTATTGCAATTCACTACGATCAAATAAGCCTAAACTTACGTAGCAAATTACATGAATCTAAATCATACGAATAAACCATACGTAAATTCAACATACACCAACTAAAGATACTCAGAGCACGATTAAACAAAAAACACTCATTGAATAAAAATTTGCATACATACAGCATACGTGAATCCAACTTAAATGAATACAACATACATGAATAAAACATGCTTCAGTCACACGTGCAATAAACTTATTTGGATACAAATCTGACTATTATTATTTTTACTATTATTATTATTATTCTATAGAGCGGTTATCGTGGCGTCTGGTTCATGCGAACTTCGAAAGCGCCTTACACATAAGTTTATTAGCGATCAAAATAAATAGACACGAGGAAATAGTTAATAGTATTATGCGAAATAGCCTACGAAACCCCTGCAACGGTAAAGCCGATGTTACGGAAGCCGGCAGACTGTTACAGGTTTTGGCGACGGCGACCTTAAACGCTCTGTCACCGGCGGTAGATAAATTATACGCATTTGATTCTACAGACGTGTAGATGGAACGACGAGGTCCGCTGTTGGTAACGAACTCAGTTGTCTTCTAGAGGGTATATGTTACACGCGCTGCAGACGTTCCGTGAGATATGAAGGCGCCTGACCATGAAGGCATCTGAACGTCAGAACAGAGACAATGAACTGCGTGCGCTATACTGCATGCGCAACCAGTCAAGATCGCGTAATATCGGCAACCTGTGGTCGAATTTTTGCTTTTTGCACACGAGTCACGCAGCAGCGTTCATTACAGATTGCAGTTTATTTAGTGCCGTGGTCGGAAGTCCATGAAGGGTTGCATTACCATAGCCCAATCTGGTCAAAACGAGCGTCACCAGGATTGTGCTCGAGAGATGGCGTCAGGCAATTCATATTTGTCGCAGAGCACCAAAACAAGCGGTGGTGACTTTGGCAATGTGATTGTTTATCGAAAGTTGCTAGTCCAACAGAATGTCCATGTTACAAACCGAAGACGCAGGCATGCAGAGGGTTGGCCAGAAGCTGATGCATGCGCCAAGCAGTCGCAAACCAAATAAAGTCCGTTTTTAATGCATTTAGCTGGAGCCGGTTGGAACGCATCCAGTCTGAGTCTGCGTCCATGCAGACAGACATCCGGTCCTTAACGCTACAGCGTCACTCGGCACACAGTAACCATAAATTTGGGTGTCGTAGGCGAGTACCAAGCGGATGAAAACCAGGTGAATCATATATGTCCAACACATCGACAGGATTTAACAGGAAGAGGATCATGCCGCGAACTGACCCTTGTGGTACGTAGCAAGAGACAACGGCGTTGAAGAAATGTTCCCACGTCGGAATCTATTGCTGAGAACTGATGAAGCGAATTTATTTGGTATTAAAATCACTTGTTTACTTAAATCGCAAGCTAACCAGAAATTTAAAATCAAAGACAATACCACCAAATTTCAACATATATTCATGAGAGAAAACATACCGGAGTCCAGCTCCAGCATCAGTTCATATCGCAATGTTCAGTTCAGAAGAAGTCCGATCCTAGAAACTCAAATACCATCAATTAGTGAAGAAAAATCCACTGTCAGGTATTAAAACGGAAACAAGCAAATGAGACATGGAATGAACGGTAGTAAGCGGACCTATCTATTTACTATTTCAAGAGGAAAGGAGCTAAAAGAGGCAGTTAGACTAAGCTGCTATTTTAATATATACAGGGATTCTAAAATTCCGATAACACCGGATGTGTAAGCTAGAACTTTAAAATCACCATCAAATACAGAGGTGTTGCATTGCTCGGCATGAACACGTACAGCAGAATGAGGCGGATGTGCAAGTAGGTTCCCCGTTCTATAACTCCTGCCATTATGTTCAGCCAGCCTAGTATAGAAATTGCTTGACGTCATACCGACGTACGCTGATGCGCACTGTGCACAACTATATCTGTCTGCAAACTAGTGACGATCGCATAAGCAGAGGGAGGGTATCCTTATACCTGATAAACGAGCCGATTCGAAAATTGTTAACTAACAACACATTAAAATTTGCTTCCGTAAGGTAGTTAGCGAATAAAACTTTTCATTCCTTTGTCATAGCCTCAGATGCGGGGCCAAAGTATGGAAGTGAACAGTGAACACCGTTCCTATTGTCACACTTGGGAACAACTTCAGTATATTGCTTGGACATGAACTTTTTGATTTGGGTAAACACCAGGTGCGATAGAAAACCATTTTTAAAAAAATTCTGCGGATATGATAATATAATGATGAAAGATAATTTATTTGCATCTTGTACACTGAATTAGGATTATTTCGTTGAAACGCACATTCAATAAACGAAATTTCATTCAACCTGGATGAATCAAACTCTGATACATCGAACAAATTTCAATTATACATCGTGCATAAAACTCAAATGTCTCAAGCGCGTTCAAAACAAGCTGAATGGACCAATCTTAGATGAATCAAGCAGTCTAAGGCATATGATAATCGTTGACAAATCAGACTTGAATACAACTTTGAGGGCACTAACTTTACAACTTATTTGAATCTTATATGCAACTAAAGTAATATCAATGAATGACACTAACATTCATCGAAACTATTTTAAAAAAATCGTCAATAAACAAGTTTGAATGCAATTATCTACAATCAAATGCGGAATAGGCCTAATCTTATTCGCAGTAACTGTGCCTGGGGTCAATTCAACTCACTTCTCGCAAACGCGGCGTCCGCGCAGGCGATGATGTCCGTCGATGCGCCGCTGCTGTTCAGCTTCACCCAATCAACAGCAATCACATTCTTGGGGGCAAATCTGACGTATTCTTTGCCGCCTCCGAGGTCAATGGAGAACAGGTCTCCCGTGACGGTGTTGGCGAGAGCGGCGCACGTCGCGAACAAGCTGCTCTTGACGCCACCAGCGAGCACAAACTGTGCAGTAGGTTCAAGCTCAGGGACAGTAAACAAGTCATGATCAATCAGCAATCAGGGGAGAACAGAACAAAAAAGGTGCAACTGTTGTACAAACACAGTGTAATGGAGTCGTGCGCTTTCAAATCTAAACAATGGAAAAAATTTCAATTCCGTAATATTGTCATTTATGAAGAACGAAACAGTTTTTGCCACTATATCGATTTAAGTGATGGACACACCGTATACAATTGTGCCAGACGATTAATCGTGTAAATGACCACCATATAAGAACGTATGATGTAGTGCACTGCATCAATGATTATCATTATCATCGTTCAAGCTTTTGTTGAGAAGTATTCATTTCTTGGCTGACTACACGGTTTAGTGCTCTCAGGTTTAATGTTTGTGGTGTGGTGTTCTTGCTCTTAGGAAATAATTCGAAAGAATGAAATAGGTGGCTCAGAGTGGCCAGAAAGATGAAGGATAAACTGGGAAGACAGTGGGGTAAGAAAATAGGCGCATAGCGCATAGTTAGGTTGGTTGTATGTGTATGAGGTTGGGTTTAGGTCGCGGAGGGGAGGAGGGAGCCGGTCAGGACTTTGGAAGGCTTGCGTGTATGAGTGAAGTATGTATGGGAGACAGATGATTTTATCTACATTCTACAATATTTAGATATGGAAAAAGGGTTTGAAAAAATATCTTAACCCTTAAATGCACCGCGTATCAAAAATGATACAAACCAAATTTTCGCCTATAAATGCTAAGGTAATCAGGCTACTTGCCTGCGGCACATCTAATATCAAGTATGATACATACGCAATCGAACGAGAACGAAACGAGATACATCGGTGTTGTGTTGTGCGGCAAAAATGAACGCCAGTGAGCGACAAGGCGTGGTCGGTGGAAGTGTGCGGAAGCCCCATATTTCTTGGTTCATTCTGGCTTCTACGTTTCTCTCAGAGGTAAGAAAAAATAAACCCTATTTTTATATTTTGTCATGATTATTGGGAAGCCTTCAATAAGTCTTTTCAAGTATTTGTTTTCGTTCAATAAGAGAAAATGTCGTTGTATCATTTCTGATACAAGGCGCATATGGGCAACTTTTCTGCATCGTATTTATGTGTATAGTTAATGATACAACACGGTAGTTTTCTGCCATTTTATGTTTTTTCATGCATTCAAAAGGTATGTTTAGTTATTATATATCTAGAAAATGTATTAAAATGAATTCCTCATCAGATTAGCAGCTATGCATCTTCCAAATGCGTAATATATGTAATAAATGTTGTTTCACCAGGTGATGCCGCATTATTTGTCTGAGAAGGAATTACTGGAGGTTCTCTTCTTCGATGTAAGTGACGATGACGAAACTTCTAGCGATGCTGACAACATCAATAACCCATTAGCTGCTTATATCAGTGATGTGGACTCTCTTGAATCATATTCCGGAGGTGAGAAAGTTATTTCTTTTGCGTTCGGAAATAAGCCAAAAATAAGGGTAAGTCTGCAGGTATGACGTCAGTTACTTACTTACGCAATCCGTATATATTCATTTGATACAACCAAGTCATAGATTTTTATTTTATTTTACAGTGACGGCAATATAGTATATTTATATATTTGTGCATTATCAAGTAGCAAAGTTAATCCTCATTGAATAATACCTGTTTACAAATAGATGATGAATTTTCTCCTACAGTTATATTGTATTTTCAGATGGTGATGACTCTGCTAACATATATTCTGCAATCACAATTTTAGAAGACGAAAGCCCATCTAAAATTCATAGTAACTGCACAATAACTGTGGAAGCCAGCTACAGCAGAAATCAAAAAAGGAAAGGTCGAAAAAAGAAGATCCAGAGGCAAGAGGCACAACTCAACACCACAACACAACACCGCAACACAACGCAGCACTACACAGAACAATACAATACAACACTGAACAATACAATACAACACAGAACAACACAATGCAACACAACACAGAACAAAAAAAAAAAAACACACAAGGCTCAATGCGCCATGGGATCAAAAAGGTGCCATGTGATAAGAAGTGTGCTCTGCGATTATAAGGGCGTCATGTGATAATAAGAGCGTCATGCGATTAGAAGGGCGCCATGTGATAAGAAGGGCGTCACGTGATAAGAACGGTGCCATGTGATAATAGATAATACTGATATGAAGAAACTCCATCTGATAAGTTGTGCGCCATGTGATAAGAATGGTAATGTAGCTCATCTGCTCATCAGACTGGATGGTGTGGCACACTGGCCCAAGCATGCTGATGACCGACGAAGATGCAAAATGCCTGGTTGTTATTCACTCTCCTATGTTATGTGCCAAAAGTGCGGTATTCCCCTTTGTTTTAGAAAAAATAGCGAATGTTTCACCAAATTCAGTAGTAACTAATATTTACCGCTAACGCGCCTTGTATCATATATGATACAACCATCAATTTTATATAATAAAAGGAAAAAATTCAAACTTGATGCAATTTATGTGTATATTGAACCATTCCGAAATAGAATCACCATTGAAATATTTTTTTTATCCTCCACATCAAATGCGTGCATTTAAGGGTTAAATACTATCGATACACTTGGGTTTCGCATCTTCTAAATTTAATCAATGTTTGCTTAGTTTTCTGCAGTATTCTCACAGATTAACGAAATGATGGTTTAGGATATTTGCGATGCTGATGATTATGATTATCATGATATCGAGTAAGTCGGGAGAAATCCAGTCAGTAGATCGGGAAGTCATCTATCAGGTTAAAGCTTTTGTTATTGCGGTGCCACGAGGAAAATTTGGAAAAGAACAAATGAAGGCATAACGTTTCCAGGAAGATTAAGGTGAAATGGAAAGGTGAGTTATGCATATAGCTTCCTTTATTTTAGGTGTGTTGGGTTTGCGGTTAGGGAGCGGGAAGAACGCGTCCGGGCTTTGTAAGGCTCATTCAGGGAGGGGGAGTGATGGCCGAGTGGTTATTCAGTATTCACATTCTTCACATTTTTTGGTAATGTTAACGATAAATCAAAATGATATGCACTCTCTCTATGAACATGTCTTCCAGTTTTATTGTTTTTTGGCGTTTTTTTTTATTTTTCGAAGAAGACGATACGATGGTTAGGTGATGCGATGACAAGATTGAATGAGGAGGTGAGTCACTCGAGACTCCGGATGTAGACATGGAGAGTCAATTTACGGGCTTATGCTCAGTCAGCAGTTGTGTCTTTACTGTGAATCATTTTCGATGAGGTTTGTCAGTCGTGACCGGGACTACAGCGCCTAAGCGCGTTCATTCAATGACTGACGACCAAATGCAGATTGCCCGTTGTGTATGTTAAGGAGTGTAAGGTTAGTGGTTACATGTAGCATTGTAAATACATTGGTTGAAATGGGATATTCAATTCAAGTATTTTGAATCTCTTGAAAAACGGGTGCTGTTGGTGGCGCCGACGTCACGCTCGCACGGGGGGGGGGGGAGTTTCCGGTGGTGGCCGAGAGCGGGACACTGAAAGAGGAGGGAGATAGACGAAGGCAGGGATGGTGGCCAGGAATGCTGCCTCCTTCACGAGACTGTCCCACAGTGAAGAGACGCTGAGGGTCGTGGGAAGGAGGGGCAGATGAATAGATGCTGAACAGACTGGAAGGGGTCCTCGCACTCATGACAGGAGGCACTGGGGAGGCGTCTGACCCTATAAGTGTAAGGCGCCAGGGAACTGAACTGCAGTAGCCCGAACGGAGCTGGGACAACGCAGATCGATACGGGCAAGGGAGCGAGGCCTCTTCCGGCGCGATTATTGGGGGTGTGGTAGCGAGAACAGGCGGTAGGCGATCTCCCTGCGAAGGGAACGCTTATAGCCTCTCCATAGGCGCCGGCAGGTATGATTTCGTTCGTCAAGAAGGGCAGAAAAAGGTGGCTAAACCTCGCCGTAAGGAAAGCTTTCATGCGACGGGCCCCGAGGGGAGCAGAGACAGTGTGGATCGAAGTTCAGGTAGGCTGGAGAGCGGTTGCGGAAAAACGGAACGCAAGCCAGGTCCAAGTGATCGGATTAGGGAAGGACGCCAGTTTCGCAGAGATAAGCAAGCGAGGCCATCTTGAGGCAGCCGATGGCCAATTTCAAAGCTGTGTTTTGGATAGTTAGAAGGCTTGCTATTGCGGTGCGTGAGGCGACAAAGTACCAGATGAGGGCAGCATAGTTGAGGATTTGGCGGCTGATTGTCCGATAGGTGGCGATAATGACCTCTTATGAGAAACATCAGTTAGTGCCAGGCAGGGCTCTTGAGATTCGAAGAGAGCCCAACGTTTTAGTGGTTATGGCTCTGACGTGAGGTGAGAACGTGTAATGGGTGTCACAAGTTATGCCTAGGATTTTACGGGTTTTATCTAAAGGGATGATACTGTTGCAGATTGTGGCAAAAGTATGTGTGCGAGATTGATGGGTGTCCTGGGTGACGGGCGTGACAGATGATTTGCTCGGTACACGGTCAGTTCCTTGGAGGCAAACCAGCCGGAGAGGCCCCGTAGAAGCCCAGCGAGGTCAGTTTCCGCAGCATCAAGCCTCGAGAAAAGCACGAAGATCGTGAGGTCATCTGCGTATGAGGCAATATTGGAGATTGGTATTGGAATGACTTAGATGAAGTGGTTGAATAGGGCGAGTGAGATTCAGATTACGTTCTGAGATAGAAGCATGATGCTTTCCTGCCTCTCAGGTAGCATTACAGCAATCGGACCAGGTTGTGGTGTAGATCCGAGGTCGCGATGACACTAAGGAGGAGAGGGCAGTCGACGCTGTCAAAAGCCAGCGATAGGTCGACCGCGGATACAACTGTGCGGGCTAGGGGCCACCGTTAGTTGAAGCCCGTCGTAACCTGGTGCGCTAGCGGGAGGTGTCTTGGTTTGAAACCGTGTTGCGAGGGGACCGTGGTAAGGGAAGCCGCGATGTGCAGAAGGAGTGATTCCAATAAATTGAATGCCGGGCAGAGGAGGGAGATGAGGCGGTAGGACAAACCTTGGGTACCACGTTTACCGGGCTTGAGAATAGAGTTAATAATTGAGTTTTTACAGATAGCTGGAATAGGGGCCGAGGAAATAGATATAATAAAGAGACGAGTAAGGAATTGGAAGCCACACGGCCAAGGTGCTTGAGGTGGAGAACAGTGAGGCCGCCTGGGTCCCGGGCGGATGAATTGCTAGCAGCTCTGATGGCACGCTTCATCATGTCAGTGGTAAAGGGAGAGAAGTCCCTGACGAGATGATGTTCTGCCCGATCCGACGCAGTAGGCGGCGGGTGGAGAGGATTTAAGTGTGTGATGAACAATGGAAGTGAAGAGTTTGCAAAAGGCGGTGGATGTCTTGCGCTGGGAAGACAAGGTGGTCTGACCAAGTTGAATTGGTAGATTGTGGGACTGGCGGTGGCGCTTTCCCGCCAGTGAGAGGAGGTTAAAATGCTTCGATTGATGGGTGCGTCTGTTGCAGGATCCTAGATGTGTCCGCTAGGTATCCCTGGCGTAGGCCTGTGTAGAAATTGAGATTTCCAACTTGAGATATGGAAGCCTGGGATCGTTGGGGTTGCGTGACCTGATGTAGTTCCATTGCTCGATTAGCAACCGGGTGGCAAGGTCGACTGAAGGGGAGTAGTCCTTCCGGAATTCGGCAGGGATGCGATTGACGGCAGCACCCAAGATGCCTTTCAGGGTTGACTTACCTTCACTCGAGGTGGATGGACGGACCGACTCGGACGCAGCCTCTACCGCAGCTGTAAAGGTTGGCCAGTCAGCTTTGTTGAAGTTGACACATGAGCGGGCGGACCAGTAAGTAAGAGAATTGGTGGTAGGAAGTAGATAGACCAAAAGTAGTAAGAAGTCGGAGTTCAGACTCGATCAGAACGACTTGAGGAGCATATGTGGTGTTAAGGAGCAGATGTGCGTTAACGATGCAAGATCTGGTGAGTTGGGTGGGTCCTGTGAGGGGAGGCGGGTCGGCAAGTCTTCGTTGTGGACGGTGAAGGGAGAGCTAGAGATGAGATCATCAATGGTAATCCTTCTCGCTGCAGCTCTCTTGAAGTCCTCAATGAAGACTTGTCGACCCGCCTCCCCTCATCAAGACAGATGCGTTTATTTGGAGAGGTGCGTTATTTGGAGGCAATTGCTATAGCCTCCATCGTGGTTTCACCGCGCAGGAAGAGAGAGATGACACGTCCAGAGAACGGGACATCGTTGCGGATCTGGGTGAGGAGACCGCCGCCGTGACCTCCATGGCGGTCCAGGCGATCAATCGCGCATCCGGGGAAAATGGGAGAGGGAAGCGGCCGATAGCGTCATTTCCTGGAGGCAGGCAGGTGCAACGTCGTTATGGATGGGGTGTCCAGATAGTTAATTTTGACAGCACTAGATTGAATCCCGTTGCAGCTGGGGGTACTGATGGTGGAGGGTCATTGGTTTAGAAGCTGGACAGAGTATGTCGAATAGTGGATAGGAAGGATGGAAGTAGTTTTGGACGTAGAATAGAATAGAAGTGTCGGCACTGAAGAAATAGGCCCATGGCCTGTTGCCGATTCATGTACTTTCCTGACTTGATTCACATTTGATCCGGCCTTTGGAACCCGATCTTTCCATAATTGAAGATTGATTAAGATAGCTGCTGGACTTATTGCCTGTTCTGTAAGTTGCTGGGCATTTTAAGACTGAACATATGCTCCTGCATAACTTCGTCTAGTCTGTTCTTGAAGGCGTTCATACTCGGAGCGTCAACGATGCTATCAGGGTGGCTGTTCCACATAACATAACATAGTGATGTCGGCGCTGAAGAGTAGGCCTGATGTGGCCAGTCGCCGATTCTTTTACTATCCGTGACTTGTTCGTAGATCTAAAATCGTGTCATTTAACCGGATCTTTTTGGGGTTGACGATAGTTTGAAATAGCTACTAGATTTCCACTGGGTTCGATATGGTGCTAGGCATTTCAAGTCTGAACATATATTTTTTAATAGCTTTATCTATAGTCTGTTTTTGAACGCGTTCGTACTCAGAGAGCCATCGACGTATTCGAGGAGGCTGTTCCACATGTCGGTGATTCGAAGCGAGAAGATATGTTGTCGCGTCGATGAGTTGCAGCGCAGTTTTTTTAGTTTATAGCCGTGGCCCCTGGTGTTGGTTCTTGTTTCTAATTCTAGTAATCCTTCTGGGACCTTGTATAAACCATGGTTATACTTGTATACTTCAATGAGGTTCCCACGCAAATGTCGATAACTGATGCTTGGAATCATCATAATCTTTAATCTTTCTTCTTAGGACATGCCCTTCGAGCCTGGAATTGTCCTTGTTGCACGCCTTTGAACACTCTCTATTAATTTTTTGTCCTTTAAAAGTTTCGCTTGATCAGTCCAAGTCGTTTATTGGATGTATTAAATTGACCTTCAAAATGCTTAGAAAATTTCAGCTCATTGTCGATATTAACTCCTAAATCTTTTTCCATTGTCGACTTCGACATTATCATTCTGTCGTTGCAACCGTTTCTTCTCTTGCTGTTCATTATTCTTGCTAAGGTGGATTACTTTATATTTATTAGCGTTAAAACGGAGAAGCAACTTAGCAGCCCACACAACCAGCCTGTCAAGTTTACCTTGCAACTGTACTTTTTGCGACGTATTCCTCTCTGTATTATAAACTTTTGTGTCGTCAGCATTTATCGAGCATCCGCTAGACGCAACTTCTGGCAAATCTTTATAAACGCAATGAATAAAACAGGCCCGAAAACGCTTCCTTGTGGCACGCCGCTGCGCACTGAAGCCCAGTCTGATACAGACCCATTAATACTGACACGTTATCGTCTCCCTACTAGAAAATCTCTGATCATTTGATTTGTCAAATGATCGATCAATCGATCCCTCACTACAGATTCCATTACCTTGCAAACGACACTTGTCAAACTGACAAGGCGATAGTTGCCCGGGCAGCTTATGTCAACTTTTTCTAACAACGGTGTCACTTGAGCTTCTTTCCAGTTAGCCGGCAAGATCTCTTCGCATAAAAGTTTTTCGAAAAAATGACGTTAGAGGGCCGGCTAGAACAGTTGCTAACTCTTTGAGTAATCTGGGGTGGGAGCCGTGCGGTCCACATGACTTGTTTGGAACTTTGGATTTACAGCAGTGATTCCCAAACTTTTTTAGGCTGGCGCCCCTTTGGCTCCCTAATGAATTCCTAGCGCCCCCCACAGACATACGCCTCTTTCTTGAAATTTAGTACGCTGCAATTTTAAAAGATAAAGGTTAAACACAAATGTGTATTTCACAAATAGAACCCCATTTAGTGAACTAATATGTTTTTCAGCTGTTTCAGCACTAGAAAACTAAGACGTCGCGGGCGAATTTACGGCCGGACTCGTGGCCGGTCTCACGACCAATCTCCTAATTCAATTATCAAGTAATATCTTCCAAACTAATGAATGCAGCTCTATGAAACTTGGAACACGTATTCATCAGAACCTAACGGTTATGTTTAGCTCGTAATTTTTTTTTTTAATTTTACTTTCACTCGTAAGTTACGCGTATATTGCGAAACAGGCCGAAATTCGCAGTGATCAAAGAATTTCTTCCAAACTAGAGAACAGATTTGAACGAAATTTTGAATATACATTTCTAACTACCAAACGGTGAATTTTTAGTAATTTTTTTTTCGATTTTACCTTCGTGTGCGAGTTTTTTTTTTCATTTCACCGTCATTCTTGATTTCACACTTCCTTATATTCGGCCCGTATAGCCGGGTAATTTGTCACTTCAATTCGCGGCGATCAAGAAATTTCTTCTAATTAAACTACTGAACAGATTTCAACGAATCTTTGTATATAAATACCTAACCTCTCAATGGTGATGTTTAGCTCATGACAATTTTTCTATTTTGTTTTCGTTCGCGAGTTATACAGATATAGGAGGAACGACCGGCTTTTCTACTGGCCGGTTTAACCACGAGCCATCTACGTATAGCCGTATAACTCGCAAACGAAAGCAAAATGATAAAAATGTAAACATCACCGTTGCTGAAGTTAGGTATTTAAATACTAAGTATCGTTCAAATCTGTTCAGTAGTTTGAACAAAATTTCTTGATTACTGCGAATTTAAGCACGTATTGCTGTTTAAATCACGAATGAAGGTGAAATGAAAAAAAAAATCGCGAACGAAGGCACAATCGAAAAATTTTTCACGAGCTAAACATTACCGTTCGGTAGTTAGGACTGTAAATTCAAAATTTCATTCGAATCTGTTCAGTAGTTTGGAAGAAATTACTGGCTCACTGTGAATTTCTGCCCGTATTGCCATTTAACTATGGCGAAAACAAACGATGGAAAAATTCAAACAATTTTCAGGAGCAAAACATTATCGTTGGGTCCTAATGATTACGAGTACAAACAAAGTTTCATCGAGTTATGTTCATTAGTTTGAGAGATATTCCTTGATCATAGAATTTTGAAATCGGGCTCGAAAGGATGACGTCACTGCACCGAATCGCCAGATGCATTGTGGGATCGGCCGCCATATTTGTAGCAGGGTCTAGCTTTCGCCACGTGTTAAATCTACTGCGATCGTCTCTTTTGAAGTTTTTGCTTGAAGATGGGACGCTACTGCACCGTTGTAGGATGTACCAGTCGTTCTCACGGCCATTTAAACTGAAAACTATACAATGGAATGCGTTTATTCAGTTGACTAGCCGTGAATGCCGTATCAGTTTATGGCTCGTACTGATATACGTATCGCATATCAGTTTACCAGCCGTGAATATTTATTATATACGATACTATACATTTTCCAGGGGCTCAAAATCTGTTACTTGCCTTTAGTTAAGCTACATAAGTAAGAATAAAACGTAATAATATTTACAGATCAGATAACATTGTCATGATCCATTATCCTGCAGCGATGCATGATAGTGTTGTTGCAGTTGGCTGGTTTGTTGGAAGATCAAAATGATTCGCTTTGTTCTAAAACATCAAATGTTTCGAGTTCTTTACATTGACTTTCAATTTCAATAGAAATTGGTTTTGCAAAACGTCGAGGTTTCTGGTGAATAATATTGGTGTGTTGTTGGTCAGTTCTGTGGTCTGAGGTGTCACATGAGCGCGTCCAAATATCGGGATCGGTATTACTATGAGCCGTCCGAACCCTGGTTACTTGGTAAGCATTGATAAAATTCTAACCTTTTCCATTTCAAAAAGGTGAAAAGGAATTTCATTTTCCATTCTTAGAAAGTTCAATAATTCATCAGCATCATTATCTTTGTCCAGTTATACTACCAAACTAACTCTGCCAAGTACATCGCCTTTCTTGATTCGTTGAAGTTTCGTTTCTCCATCGCCTGTACCCATCCATCCACAAATTGTTTGTAAGCTTCAAGCGTCTTGTATGCCTTGAATTCTTGCAAGGTGTATTGGCTGACCACCAAACACCAAATAGTTTAGTAAATCACCGTGTTAAACGGGAGGCAGGCTTGCAAAAGCTGCACATCACGGCTTTGCCGCCACTTCGTTGGCATCAACATCGTTAATGTCGAACAATTTTCTTAAATATCGGTCTCTCACTGAAGGAAGGAGTTTTTGACTACATCTACAGCCTAATCCTTTCTGCTTTGTTCTTTCTTTCTCCATTGCTACCAAAACGTCCAAATGTGTAGGAACGAGAGAGTAAGCTGAGGTGCCAGTGTGATATAAAGATGGCGGCGTAGCAACGCGGCTAACGTGGATACGCGGGAGTTAATCCGGCCGTTAATTTGTCCAAGACGTAAACCCAGGAGAGGTTAAAAAACAATAGATCCGGGTGAAAAAAAAACATCGCTGGGAGTCATGTTCTGCACGTGTTGTGTACAAATCGTCAAACAAACGTTCGAACTTCTGACACCTTCTTCGGACTGCCGCCCCCCTAAAGCCCTCTTCTTCCTTACCGCCCCCCAAAATCTTTCCACCGCCCCTAGGTGGGCGATATCGCCCACTTTGGGAACCACTGATTTACAACGATCAGGCGCTTGAGAACCTTTTCTTCGTGTATTTCAAAACTGTTAATTTAGAACTGACTGGGCGCTCCTAAATCGCTGGAATACTGTTCAAGTCTTCAGTGAATACGCTACAGAAAAACTGATTAGGGTTGTTAGCCTTGCCCTCATCAGAGGATATCTTTCGTTGATCTACTTTCAAATCAGAAATACCGTCCTATAATCTGCACTTCAAGCTAGCCTACGAAAAGAAGGCTTTCAGGTTATTTTTTTTTGCATTTTTAGCAGTATTTTTCGAGCGCCTTAACTGCGGTGCGACAGCTTTCTTTAGCTGGATTTCGAGCTCTTGCGTATAGGTAATAGTCAGTATCGCTACGAGTCTGTAAATAACGCCGGTATGCTTCCTTCTTTGTTTTCAGCTTAGCTAGAACTGCACTGTTCATCCACTGAGTTTTTTAGGCTCCACCAAACTTAATTTTAGGTGCACACGCATCAACTGCAGACATAACCGTGTCCTTGAGAAATGACCATGACTCAGCCACATTCATGTCCTTAATGCAGTTCGGAATATTCACTGCATTCACTGCTTCTCGGAGTTTATCATAGTCGCCTTTCGCAAAATTCAAACGCTCACGCTTCCGAGGCGTCTTTTCTGCTCAGCACTTTAGACTGAAAAACAATGATTGGTGATGACTTTTGCCCAATGGAGCCTCGTGATGAAGCTCATTTAACATTGATTCATCACTAGTAAACACCAGGTCTTGAATATTTTGAGTCGGTTTATTTCTATAATGGGTTGGCTTGGTAACGTGGTGGACTAGGAAAGAGTCCCTCACAGACTCCATGAACAAGGATGATGGTTGATTCCCATCCCTTGGAGAGGATCCATCCGTCCAGTCTAGCTCTGGATGATTAAAATCCCCAACGATCAACGTGTGTGACCTAAGGAAAGTCATGCTCGGTAAAAGACTGTTTAGTTCTCTATAGTTATCAGAGGAACTAATTGGTGATCCTTACACGACGCCTATGAAGAGGCTATCTTTGCCTTTGAAAGTTCGCACCACACTGATTCTCTAGCAGTCTAGCTGATTGATGCTCTGCAGATAACTTGATTTGCTGGGTCCAGAAGAGGTTCTAGCCCACAAAGCTACACCTCTACTGCACTGATCTTCATTCAAGTTATGAAAACAATCGAAACCTGGCAACTGAAATTCAGCAGGTACAATTTTCTCCCCGTGATTTTTATGGGGTGTTTCTGTAATACAAATAATGTCTATGCACTCGTTTTCGATCGCAGTTAACAGTTCACAGTTTTTGTTCAAAACTGAATCCGAGTTCGTGTAACAACATTTCAAATTTTTTGTGCACGTTCACTCTAATGCATGTGTTTACTTCTTGCATTATTTACAGGCCAGGATCTGTGGACATGATTTCTTACTTGTCTTCCGGCTCCGCTGAGTGACCGTGTGCGGCCGGTGTTGTCTTGACATCGTGAGAGTGGTTAACCCGAGTCTCCGTTCTTTTCCGCCGAGTCTCTACTGCAATTTCTTGCGAAAATTTGTTTTCTCTAAAGGGGTAGCATCCTTCTTAACAAAGACTGAATTAAATTTTGGGAATTCACTTAGTTTTCTGGCAGCCTTGAGCACATGTCCGACCTGGGCTGTATCCTACACAGTCACCAGTAGCGTTCTACATGTGGAAGCGTCTTTCGATCGCAGCCTCTTGCATGCCGTTAAATTCACAACAACGTTGAACGCCTTGGCACAACATCAGTAATAAACGCAGTATCCGAAGCATTTCTTTCGGGAACTTTAAATCAAACAAGGTTAAGTTCTTCCTCTCTATCCAGCAGTTCACGTGTGCTCTAGCTGGCGAGATTTGAGATGACTTCTTTGCGGCCTTTACCTTCTGTGCTATCGCAATTTTCTGTTTTGTGCAGATCACCTTTCATTTCTCCCAGCTCGTTTCGTAACGATTGTAATTCGATTGTAAAAATTCTGTTACAGACTTGAGAGTAAGCGGCTTTGTACATTTTGTAAGGTACAATATGAAATAATTGATAAACAAAAGATTGACCCGTTCACTGTACTTGATGAACTTACGGTTTGGCTTATAAAAGTCATTTCATCTAATCAATTGTGATGAACCCATTAAAAATATTCGAAATCATAAAGTGATTTATGATGTAAATAAATTAAACTTAAGGAGAGCGTCTGAGTCTGAAATCGAAAATTTCGGCTTTTCCGATTTTTATGCTTATCTTAAAGCTGCAACTCTGACGCATCTAACGGTACCAAAATCATCTCTGTACGTTGATTTATGCCTTCACGACATATCGCGAAAAGGTTACGTTGCGCAGAGCCTTCACAATTGCCTATGGGGCGAAATTAGCTCCATTCAAATATATGTGCGCTCTGTCGGGCACAGTCGGGGTGGATCTTCAGTCACCCCCGAGCCATCATGCCGGAAGGTGTTCATGCAATCGTTCTCTGCATCTCTGACTGACTTCCAACTGAAATAACGCTTAACTTTAGTATCCTAGCTACGATAATGCCTATATTTAGAGCGCGGCGACCGGCGGGCGGTCCGTGTGCTGTCATGAAAACTTGCACCTGCTCTCACTGCAAACCTATCTCTTCCTATAGTTTTCAAGCTACAGCATTGAGAAATATACCATTAAATTTGCAAGGAAAAGATCTAGAGAATGATGGCAGTTTCTTGTAATTTCTTTATTGTTTGGATTATATTTTGCACAAAGGGGGAGGGGGGAATCGAAAAATTGACGATAAAATGCCCCCTCTCACAAAAATGAGATTTTCAAAAAAGCCTACATAAATTGTTATATTTGGTCTTTACGCATCGAATGATATGTGTCTCGATGTTGTAGCTCGAAAATCCTAGGAGATAGATTTTTACAGTACCCCTTTTTAGCAGTTGTATAGGAATTTTATGTTTTTTCATTTTTATTCGAAAAATGTAATTGAACAAAAAAGTCTTAGATTTTTGTTTTACACACGTGAACCAAGTTTCAATGTGATCAGTCCGTAAATAAATTAGTTTTTACCCAGACGCTCCCCTTAATAGAGGGTAATGCATTTACACGCTATTGTCATTCAAGGCAGCCTGTGAGGAGAAAGCTGGATGAAATTTCTAATAAAAATGGAGGACGTAATAACAGATGTCCAATGCGAGATGATGTTCAATTCTGGAAACATTAATCAGCTACAGATTGAAGGTTGATAATATTCGCCATCTCTCCACTGAAATAAATCAGATTATTATTCAAATATATTATTTATTTATTTATTTGGGGCAGGGTGGCCCAGTGGTTAAAGTTCAGAGTACCAAGATTGGCGCAAAGAGGCGCGGGTGCGATCCCAGCTCTGTGCGCCAGTTTCTGGTCAGAATCGGCAAGGAGGCCGGGCGGTTAAGCACAGCAGAATTGTAGCAGTGAGTTGCGAGTTCGAGACCGCAAAATGCTGTGAATGTTCTGAGATGTTAAGAATCGGCGACAGGCCTACGGCCTAATAACGCTGAAACCGCTATTATTATTATTATTTAGAAGCGATGAAGCAGTTGTTTGTTGCTGTCGTGCGCCCGAATCTGGAGTTTTGAAACGTTGTGTGGTCACCGAGATTTAAAGAGGACAAAAATTTAAAAGGGGAATGTTCAAAGACGTGCAACAAGGATAATTCCAGGCTTAAAGGGCAAGTCCTATGAAGAAAGATTAAAGATTATGAAGCTTCCAAGCTTCAGTTATCGACGTCTGCGTGGGGACCTCATTGAAGTATACAAGTATACTCATGGTTTATACAAGGTCCCAGAAGGCTTGTGGGGACCTCATTGAAGTATACAAGTATACTCATGGTTTATACAAGGTCCCCGAAGGATTACTAGAATTTGAAACAAAAAATCAACACCAGGGGCCACGGCTATAAGCTAAAAAAAGTGCGCTGCAACTTCTCCACGCGACAAAATTTCTTCTCGCTTCGAATCACCGACATGTGGAACAGCCTCCCCGATGACATCGTTGGCGCTTCAAGTATGAACGCGTTCAAGAGCAGACTAGATAAAGCTATGGAAAAATATATGTTCTGATTTGAAATGCCTAGCACCATATCGAACCCGGTGGAAGTCTAGTAGCTATTTCAAATTATCGTCAGTCATGAAAAGGTCCGGTCAAATGACACGATTTTAGATCTTCTGTGAACAAGGCACGAAAATGAAATGAATCGGCGACAGGCCACATCACACCTACAATTCAGCGCCGAGATCACTGTTATGGTATATTATGTTAAGTGAATATAATAGAACAAATATTGAACTGGATTTTAGAAATAAAACTTTAAAAATGCTCTATAAGTGAAAAGACGATAATAAAAATAAACAGAATAACCATTTTGTATTTCCTTCTCCAACTTTGAGGACCGATTCGACACTTCAGCGAACTCGCGTGCGAACTCGCCTGCGAGCTCGAACTTCATTTTCAACTCTGGCACTCATAACTCCTTCAATTATGAACGGATTTTATTCAAATTTGAAATATGAGTAGATAATATCAGTACGCTGCGGAGAGTATTTTTTTCATATTTTTTCATCGATAATTTTTTTTTTTACGGAAAACCTAACTTAATTTTCAACTCTGGCACGCATAACTCCTTCAATTATGAACGGATTTTATTCAAATTTGAAATATAAGTAGATAATATCAGTACGCTGCGGAGGGTATTTTTTTCAAATTTTTTCATCGATAATTTTTTTTTTTAATACGGAAAACCTAACTTAATTTTCAACTCTGGCACGCATAACTCCGACAATAATGGACGGATTTTCTTCAAATTTGAAATATAAGTAGATAATATCAGTACGCTGCGGAGGGTATTTTTTTCAAAATTTTTCATCAATAATTTTTTTTAATACGGAAAACCTAACTTAATTTTCAACTCTGGCACGCCTAACTCCGTCAATAATGGACGGAAGTACTGATATTATCTACTTATATTTCAAATTTGAAAAAAATCCGTCCATTATTGACGGAGTTATGCGTGCCAGAGTTGAAAATTAAGTTAGGTTTTCCGTATTAAAAAAAAAATTATTGATGAAAAATTTTGAAAAAAATACCTTCCGCAGCGTACTGATATTATCTACTTATATTTCAAATTTGAAGAAAATCCGTCCATTATTGACGGAGTTATGCGTGCCAGAGTTGAAAATTAAGTTAGGTTTTCCATTCGAGCTCGCAGGCGAGTTCGCACGCGAGTTCGCTGAAGTGTCGGACCGGTCTTTGAGGTGTCTCATAATTGGAAGACCAAACTGTGGAAAAACGTCATTGCCACGAAAGTTGCTATTGGATAACTTTTTTATTTCAACAGTCTTTTCCTTTATAGCAAGTCAACTCATTAGCCTGAATATAAGTTGTTGAAGAACGCTTTCGATGAGGAATATAATAAATCCGGAATAATTGATTTATTTTCTGACGGCAATGGCAATATTGATGAATAAACAAATAAAAAACTTTTAAAACCACGTTTTCTTAACGGACAAAAAAGAAAAACATTTACTCTTACATAACATTAAAGTTATGTATAATGTTATGTAATGTTATGTATGAGTAAATGTTTTTCTGTTTGGCCGTTAAGAAAACGTGGTTTTAAAAAGTTTTTCATTTGTTTTATTTCATCATTTTTAGTTTTGTAATAACCAGAAAAACGTGGTTTTTAAAAATGGTTTTTTATATTTATTTATTTTCTACTTTTTAGTTTTGCAGTTTTAGCAATTCAAATCAATTTCTAGTGTTGGTAAGTCTGGATGTTTGTCAATTAACTCGATTCTTAACCGTGAAATTTTAATTTTTTTCACTTTTTTACTTTTTTTCTAAATTTTTTTAATTATTACTTCTGATGACCAAATCTTGAATTATTAGGCAGCATAAGCATGCATGCCAAATTTCAAGTTTCTAGGATGTTCAGAAGAGCTCTAAATTAAGGTCTGAATTTTTGATGACAGACAGACTGACACGAAACGAAGCTAAGAAAAACGTGGTAATATCTTGAAAACTTACCCAAAAGACGTCAAGAAAAATGTGCGATCGAATATTTTGAGAATACTGCTTCTGTACCTGATCCACGGGATATAGATCCAAGGAAGAAGAATTTGTTCATTTTTGATGATACTGCTACGGAAAAGAATCAAAATCCTGCTGATAGTTTTTACACCAGTGAAAGACATAGTAACTGTAGTTCAATTTATTTGTCCCAAAATTATCACATATTACATATTACCAAGACAAACCATTTGAACGAATTCAAATTTAATAATTCTATTTAAGTTACCTTTCATCGATACGAAGAATATTCATAGTGATAACATTTCTTTTGATATGTTCTTTGCAGAGTTTCAAGAACTGTGTAATGAAACGTATAAAATACCTTATAGTTTTGTGTTGATTAATAAAGATAAGCATCCCGGTTCTGGAAAGTATTTTAAAAATTTTAATCAATTATATATCCCACAAAAATTATTTCCCGGCAACCGCTCTAGGTCAAGCCCTGAGTTCTCGGTTAAAAAGTGCTCAGTCGATCGGGGTAAGTGGTCATTAACCCATGATTTTGATGGTCAATATCCAGAGTAATGATCAGGTTTTTTTGATCGGAAGATAGTGCTTAAATTTTTGATGGTCAAGATTCGAAATAAGATTGTGGGTAAATGATCAGGTTTTATTCGGGGGTAATTGGTCAATTTTGATGGTCAAGAGATTCGAAATAAAATTTTGGGTAAATGATCGGTAACCTGTTAAGCTGTTTACGCAAATTGTTACCATAAGCTCGGTCTCTATACTATTATGTGTCTGTCCATGGTAATGAAGATGTCGTGAGGGATGATGTTGATTGTGAACTTTTTAAATTTAAAAAATTTATCGTTTCAAATAGTCAATTTTCTGGAGGAGTCAAGATCTTTCAGAGAGAGAGAGAGCTTCAGTGCGAATTCGTTCTTTCTCTACTCGTCAGGTACCAGCTGTTTTGAGGGACGGCAGTGATTTGGTCGTGGTCTCTATTGCTTCTAAATAGTCTAGCAGCTATTAATTCGTCTTGCTTCGGCATTGAAATGAGCAATTCTCCGTTTTGTTCGTGAACAAGTCTTCATTTTATGGGATCGCGTTCTTCGTAATGGATTTTTATGGCAGGAGGAGAGGGACGTTCTAAGGAATCACGTCAACTGTCTGCTTCCCTGTGAAGTTTAGTGAGGACCGTCTCATGTCATTGTCACCAATAAACCTTGTTTGGAGGTTGAAGTCGGTGTCCGGAGTCTCGGTCTTAGGTTGTTTGTATAAAGTTAATAACTAGTTAATAAATATACATATATATTTATTTAATAATATACATTCATATAATATTAGTCTCTGTCAGGAAAAGATGCGTCAATGTCGTAGTTGGTCTTCAATACTGTCCCACTCGTCCTGTCGGGAGAGGCTGGCGATTTGTGCTTCGAGTATTATTGCTGTCAGTGTTAATAGTGTCCAGTCAGTCCGCGGCAGGCTATGAATAGGTATGTTTCTTTGTTTGATTGCTTCTAGGTATGTTTATTTGTTTTATTTTGTTTTTGATTGAATAATTGTGCTGATTACACTTTGTATTGTATTTTTGTTGATGGTACGGATGGTTTGCAGCTAGTATGCGGTTGTCGTTGTGGCAGTTTGGACATTTCTTGCAGGTTGTGTCAATGAAAAAAAACATTGTATAACCAAACTACATGTGCGTTGGCCGATTATCTCCTAGAAGTTACCTCGCGCATTCCAGTGCCAGCTCTACTTTCCTGCTCGGCCGACGTCAGCGCTGTGACGACCTGCAACACAATCAAGGTCTACGTCAGTATACAGTGACGACCTGCAACACAATAACGGTATTGGTCAGTACAGGGACGACCTGCAACACAATCAATGTCTACGTCGGTACAGTGACTACCTGCATCACAATCAAGGTCTACGTCAGTACAGCAACGACCTGCAACACAAAGTCTACGTCAGCACAGCGATGACCTGCACCACAATCAAAGTTTTAGGGCGAATCAATGAATGAATTTAAATCACCCGCATCATCACGCTGTACATCGATGAGAGCAGAGGACAATGCGGCCAATTCGAACCATGCGTTCTAAACTCTAACGGATAATTCAATAATAGTTATGTGCTCTTCTTGGTTTTATTAATATCGAAAACCAACGTGGCATCAAGTTGTAATGACCGCGCGCGAAAGTTCATGCTTGTGAAGAGATGAATGCGGGCATCTGATCAAGTTACTTATAATTTCCAACAATAATAATCTCAGCTTTGACGAACACAGAATCATGACGTCATACAGCGTAGATCTTTAAAAATCCTCCTGCATGCGCCGGTCTTATCTATAATCCAAATTGTTAGCGTTACCGACTCACTTTCCAACCCAAAGCAGTAGCACTGAAACGCACTTTTGCCGGACCAAACCCACACAAGGGCAAAGAGTGCATCACTATTTGGACGATGACCTGCTTATTTCCCTAATAGATAATATATGGTTACAATTAGGTCCTACGAGTTTATATACAGTTGATGTATAATGATTCAGAAATGCCATCATGTAGGACACTGTAGAATGCAAAACAAGGCGGAGCAGAAAAAAGAATGATCTAAATTACAAATTTACTTGAAAAAACGGCAAACCATTTAGCCACTTCTTGCAAATTCATTCCTTCTATTTTACCTTCTCCAGAAAATATCTGCCCAATAATACAATCATTTTAGAAGAGAACTCAACAACAATAAACATTAAAAGGGGGTTCATCACCCTACATATAGCTAGAAAAAGGCCCAACGACAATTTTTCGTTCAAGAAAAGAGTTCAGGAACAAAATTACATCCTTGAACAGGGCTCAGCAATAATTCGATCAATCTAGATAAGGCTTATCAACAATAATATTATTCTAGAAGAGGGCTTAATCAAAATAGAGATCATCATTCTAGAAGAGAATTCAGCAACAATACAGTCGTTCACGACGTCGGCTTAGCAACTTACGAGTATTCCAAAATATGGCACAGAAACAATACGATTATTCTGGAAGAAGGTTACCCAACAATACGATTATTCTGGAAGAGAGTTACTCAACAATACAGTTATTCTATAAGACGGTTCCTCAAAGATACGATCATTCTTTAAGAGGTCTCCACAACAGTGTATCATTCTCGAATTGGGCCCCGCAACAATCGCAATGCAACAATACGATTAATCTGGAAGAGGGCTTTTCAGTAATACAGCTATTTTAGAAGAGGGCTCGGCAACAAGACGATCATTGGAATAGGGCTTCTAACCAATATTATCATTCTAAAAGACGGCACGACCTCAATACGATAATTCAAGAAGATAGATTTCACAACAATATATCAATCTACAAGTGGGCATGCAAAGCAACAATACATCAATTGAGAAGTGGATTCAACAACAATATATCATCCAAAAGAGGGTTTCCCCAAAGTATACGATGCTTTTATTGGAGTGCTCCGGAACAATACGATCATTCATAACGAGGGCTTTGCGATCTTTCGATCATTCCAGGAGAGGCTCCAAAATAATAGATCATTCTAGAAGAGGGTTCTGAAGAATACTATCATTCGTGAAGATGCAATAAAGCAATACGATCGTTTTTAAAAGATGGGCATCTCATGAATTCGCTCATTCTTAACATTTAAGTGTGCTGTAATGGTATCAGGTTGTAAACCCTCATAATCATAAAGATTATTCATTTACAGAAATGTTAAATTTATAATTCGTAGGATTTTCATCAATTTATTCGGTGCAAACTATTCTAATCATGATTAATAAATTTTCGTGGACGACTATTAAAGTTTTATGGAGTTCGCGCATATATATTAAGAAAAGGTGCACGGCATATAGTATAAGTAAAAGAGGAGATAGACGAGCGAGAGAAGGTAGACAGAGATCATCAGACGTGAAAGCTTGGATGGAAGTTTTTGCCGATCTTAGCCATCTTTTAAAGTGAAGTTACTTCACTTTGGATCCTACCCGATTGACGTATTGAATATTTAACATATTAATAGTAAGCCTTCACATCATGCCAACTAATCTGTGCAGTGAAAATTTCACCGTGCACATCTCACCATCTTACTCTCTCTGGATTAGCTGCCTGGAACCCGTCTGCTCAATTCAACACCTGTCGCTGATGAATTGTCCATCTTTATGATTTACAACTGATGCATTGGGTTGACTCATTGGGACGATGATAATTAGTTGTGCTGGAATTGAAAGTGTTGCGGTTGCCAATAGTGCCAAAGAACAATTATCAAGGAGACAAGCTTGAGAGGAATGCCTGGAATTCTCAGGACTTCAACAAGAGACGTCATAGAGACGTAACATGTATAATAAGGAAATTTCGTGCTTCCTTATACGAGAGTGAAAGATGATTCCATACAGGAACTTTATTTCGTTCAGAAGTGGTTTCTGTAACAAGTGGAAATATGACAAGACATTAACTTCAATCGTGGTATAATAACTGGTATATGTATCAACTGCTGTTTCAATTACCTAGTAAGCAAGTAAAGATCGGTACAAAATTGACATTGGTACAAAAGAGACAATATTCAAACAAGGTTCTTACCGCGTCATCGGAAAAACTAGGTTGCTTTGAGACGTAAGAAATTCGAGGTCGTGGTACTATACTGCAACGTTATACAAATCCAGCTGAACGTGACGAGAACCATATCACCTTGCATCGGACATAAGGGTCGAACCGATTTGCTATCGAGAGACCTCAACAATGTACGTCACGGAGCGTGGAATACGTTTTTCGACGCTGGTTGTCCGTCAGAGTTAGAGTACGATTTAGGTTAGCGGATTAATCTAGTTTTAACCAAATGATCATGATTAATGAAGGAATAACCTGTGTTTACCGATGTTTTTTCATTAAAATATTAAATTCAAATACCTTTATTTTTCTCATTATATTACTAGCCGATTACCATCGCAATGTAAAATAGACTGACGTTAACGACCAGTACGATGTATAGTGATTCCCCGCCACAGCTCTAAGATATTTCGATCATTGTAAAAGTGGCTCTACCTGAATACGTTCGTTCTGGAAAAGGGATCATCGAAGATACGCTCATTCTTGGAGAAGCTTCGCGCTACTACGATCATGCTGGCCGAGGAACCGCAACAATACTAGTATTCCATAGGCTCCACAGATATTTTCTAATTACAAGAGAGGACTTTGCTGGAGTAAATAATTTTAGAGAAGTAATCATAAACAACAGATCATTATACAAGAGGTCTGTGCAATAATAGAGGTCTCAGCAACATTGTATCAGGCGAGAACAGGATGATCAATAATTTGATCAACATAGAAGAGGCTTCACAAAAATTCCATCATTCAATAATGATGTTCTACAACATTATATTATTTAATATGAGAGCTCCGCATCAACAAATCATTCTAGAAAAAAAAACCGTAACAGCAAGACTAATATCTGTTAGCTTCAAGCTTAAGACGAGCAGCTTAGCTCGTTAGTTGAAACATAAAATTACAAAATAACCAATGACTTCAACTGATCATACGTGCAGAAAGCTACTCAAAAAATGCGCCCATAATAAAATGTGAGAAATTCATGAATTCCAACGCTATAATTTGTTATAACTTAATCGAATTAGGCATCAGGCTTCACTGAAATTTTTAGCGGTGATGTGAAAATAAAGAAATTTGGTAAAAACTTCAAAATCAAATACAATTTTCAGTACATGTTTTAAGAAATCATGGCAACCTCTGCCCGATGTCTTAAGCCTGCGCGCCCCGCAACCCCCACCCGATGTCGTTAAGCCTGCCCTGCCACCCACCAGCCCGAGGAAGATCACCGCGCAGGCTTTGGACGCGTCTTTCATGGCTACGGCGTTGCGGTCCGGAGGAGCGTGAGGAGTTGATGAAGAAGGAAAGGGCGAATTACGGGGTGACTTCGGCGTACACAATTTCCGTGGAGAATGTCCTGTGGGAAAGAAGGGGATAACATTTAATGTGAAAGAATACCGTATCATCAATTAGGGCACATATATGTATAGTGTCCACACATTAGAAATCTCTTCGCACAAAGAACAAAATTCTATGCATTGAAAATTTCTACTCCAAGAACACAGAAGTAAATTAAATTACGACCACTCATTTTACACTGCACTTAATGCACCATAACTTTGCATAGTAAGTCATTTAAAGCAAAGAATAACTACCATTCAGCATTTAATACAAGAACAAATTACCGCTCGTCGAGCCCAGTTTCCAGTGCAATTAAGAGAACTGCCGCAGGGGAATAAAGAATAATTTTGTTTTGTGGTATAAGCCGTTTGTTTCAACTCAGGAAAGTCATCTATGTTGTGCGATAGAAACAGAAGTAGCATATGTATGTCCATATTTGTCTAAGATGTCATGTATTAGAGGAGGAAATTTCACTTCATTAATTTAGGTTTCAATCCCACTTGATACTTGACCTTAAGGATTACTCGAAATAATTGCAGTCGGAAGACATAATATAAAAAAATAATACATCAATATTCACAGTTACAATTTTCCAAGTTCGGCAAGATTTTTTATCAAACTTCTTTCTTCTAACCTGAATTTCTGAATAATTGTAAGATTGATGCTCGATTCAACCACGGTCCAAAGATCGTTTTTATTGATAATTATCGGACGTCAACGTCTTCACTTATGAATTGAATTATATGCAACAATAACGTTAACTTCGTCCCCTCTTATTAAATACATCAAAATACAAGTCACAAATGCATGAGGTCTCATCCCACTTGGTCACGAGTAGACCGCGTGGTCTCATCCACGCAGCGTAATATATTGATGGCCATGAATTTAAGTGCGTTCAGGTCTTTTAATATTATTAATTTAGAATGCGTATGAGTAAAAATGAGTACAATCATCTTGAGCCGGTGTTTGGTTTGAGTTTCATTCGGATACATTGTATCCAAAAGAAAATGTGAGAAAAAAAGAATACTTCTTATTTCATTCATATTCGTTTGACTTTATGAAACTAAGAAAATTCCTCTAAATAATTCAATCATTGAATTTAATTACATATGCAATACATAAAATAATTCACGATCAAATTCAGACACCTAGACAACGAGGTTTCGTGGGAGCCTTTGTCGGAAACTTTTTAATTCCTTAGGCTGTAAGTTACGAGTATTCTTTTCCTGCCTATCGATATAGGTGTGTGTCTGTAAATAAGCTCTTTGGCTGCAGGACTTGGCAGTGAAAATATCCTTTTAATAGATGATGCACCAGGAAAGTATGAAAAATATCCCTCCTCAATTTTTATTCATAAGTTTGATTGATCGTTCTTTCTTTCACTTTTATCTATTTTTATTGATAATCAATGTTCGGGCTTTCTTTAATTAGAAGAGGGCAGCCTCCATTGTTAAATTTGGGGCTTTGCCCTTTCTCGTGGCGCGGTCACTTTAACGTTTGAGCTTCGGTTTCTTACTTGAATAATGTAACTACTTGTTTCAATCTTTTGAGAAAGCTTGGTTCTTTCGTGTATGCTAAATTACTAGTTTTTTTGGAGTCAGCCTCTCTTTCTACTTTAAATAATTTCCCCTTAAATGGCCTCTTAAAATTATCGCTGAACCGATTGGTGGCAAAAGATTTTAAGGTGGGTACGAGGCTGCTCCTGTTTAGAAATAGTGGTATATACTTTTAGGCTCGTCATTCTCCCATTATTTATTCCTTCTTATTTTACAGCTATTTATATTTTGTTTCAATAAAACAACGGCAAATCTGATGAGTCACATATCGGTCACTTTTTGGCGGCTCCTAGAGACACCTAATTTACAATTCCAAGATTTTCTGTTCATTAATGGGTGTAAATTTCTTACTATGATAAATGAATTTATTGCCATTAATTGCAACCTGATAATAATATCGCTGCTCTACCGAATATTGAATTTAAACGTAATTTCTTGATTTTAAAGTCATGTTGTGCCGCGCTTCGTCGTCTCTAACATCGAAAAATTCTGTTGAATCAGCTACCAAGCATATTGTTCTGAATTAAGATTTCATCCAATTTTTCTTTGTGATCCTGAGGTAGAATTGAAAATAAAAGTTCACTTGTTTCCACTTGAAGTATTGTAATAATGTTTTTATTAAAACATTTCTCTTTAGAAAAGATCATTGGGGTCGCCTGCCAAGCAGACAACACTTCTTGTTGTTTGTTTGTTTGTTTGTCTGCTACAAATCTTATAATCGATATTTGACACACTTCTCCCTTTTCAATAGATCTGAAATTTTGCACACCTGCGTAAAGTTGAAAACAATGCATGAATCAATTGACATAATAAATAATTTCGTTATTTAAATTTTAAATAAAAATTTTAAGTTAACTTTTTTATTGTTTGAAAATAAAATTAGAAATTCATTGTGAATGAGTAACATCGGAGACACTGGATTCCTTAGAAGTGTTGTCTTCAAAAAGGAATTTTTAAAGCATATTATTTTATAACAATTATCTTTAATTCACTTCTTGTTGTTTATCTGCTACAACTCTTAAAATCTTATAATCGATATTTACCACACTTCTAATTGTCCAATCGATCTGAAATATTTCATACTTGCATGAGTAAAGTCGGCGACAATGCTTGAATCAATTGACAGAATAACATATTGTATTAAGCTAAACCCGTTCCCTTCATTAATTAGTAAAACCCTACATCAATCTTCCCTTTTTCCAGCAGCAAATGTTCACAACAACCAGCACAGGCAGACAATGACCACCAGCACACCATAAACAACCAGCACAACAACCAGCACAGGCTATTTCTCATTTAAACTAAACCTAGATTTGGTTAAAAAACTGAATTTTTTGCGGTAGATATAAATCCCATGACTGTACAAGCGATAGAATTGTCAACCGAAATAATCACTTGTATCCACTTCTTCTATCATATTTTACCGACAATTGCACAAGGTGTATCAGTATGCTCAAGTTATTACGATTTTTACAGATTTAATTCAAACAGACGTGACTTGAAGAAAGAAGTCATATTAAAGAAAACAAGTAGGCACAAAGTTTCCAACCTGTTCGTTGTTCACTACAGCTTGACAGCTCTGCACCTTACTGCACTAGCAAAATAACTGACCAGACCTCAGAAGTTAGCCCGCGTCCAGATGGCTGATGCGTAGAGCAGACGGTAAAACATGCAGGTGTGCTCCGCGCGTGTTTATTGACCGTTCATTATGTTAGTATACGTCGACTAACGTCATGAAATGATATAAGTTTATTTATAGAGAATACTTTCGTCTCAATGATGTTTGCTAACTTCGTCTAGCTTAGTTTGGTCTCTGATTCTATGAAGTTATTCGAATTAGATGACGTTGTTACACATCCTAATACTTGAAAAAAGTTTTAACGGTGAAATAATCGTAAAATTCCCAATAACCTAACAGTTATCATCTCGGGAACATAGCATTGATAAAACTCAATCATGACTGGCCGAAAAATTAACTTAAAACATAGCTCACGCAAAATATTTTTCAAGCATCCTCTATCAAAGCTTGACATTGAAATTCACCTTAAACAAATTCCCATAACTTTTTGCATCCGTGGGAGGCAACCTACCTTATTTTTATTATCTGAATTGAAGAATTAAAACTGTATTTAGAGTAAATACATTTATCTACATCTTAGTACGCTGATGCGGAAGCTAAATAGGGCGCTACACTGAAACAAATCGGTGTGTTGGTTGCAGACATCTCAACTAGCTAAAACGCTCAATGTAGATAAACGAATCATTCCGAAACGTTCGTTCGCCGATTTCTCAACAGTTCGTTCGCCGTCTTCTCTAATTTTCGCTCAGCCAGCCACAGCCGCTGCAGC
>NW_025942277.1:0-19549 GCF_000764305.2 Hyalella azteca
TAGTAAATATTAATAATGAAGTATTGAAAGTCATGTGTAGTTATTTGGTGTGATATTCTCACGCTCATGCCTCAAGCCGATCGCTTCACACGAGGCGGTTTAAAGGGCTGTTTAAAGGGCAATTCTACACGTAATTAAAGTGCGCTTAATGAGCTCATTTGAGAACTAAGGAGTTTAAAAATCTATTCAAATTCATTATTGGTTATTTGAATTTATATCAAGATGTATGGCTCGGCAGAAATTCTTTTACTACACGTGTCCAGCGTTCGCTGTCCATGTGAACGCCCGTTTTACTTGAACGTTCATTATGAATATATTTTTATTGCACTGAATGATCAATTGGTTATTTCCAACCAGGCAACTGATGTTGATGTGTGTTGAATTTAACGTTTGTTGATGTCACGTTGAGTATACGTTATTTGAACAAAAAAACCTCCACGTCATGTGCCCAGTATATTATTTATTAGGTAATTAACTAACTGGAATAATTTTTAGTTGCAGCGTTAAATTATCTGGTCAAAATTTTCATTGATAATGTTGAATTTGGACGTTTATCGATCTAATTTAGTTTGTGATAACCTTAATTCGGTTCGCGAGACTGCGGGTAGAGGATATTCTGAATGTTCTGTCGATGCTATTCAATTACACTAAATTAGTTATTTCTACACGACCTTAGTTATCTGCGCACGAACTTACTTAATTTATTATTGATATGTTTGAAAATAATTCAGTCTATGACTGGAGATTTTAGCGTTCAAATCAAATTTCGCCATCGTCCTCTGAATTAATTCAGTCATTGGGATGATAATTTGTTTTAAACTACGAAGAGAAGATAACTTTTCAAGAAACCTGGCCTAATTTATATAAGTTTACAACGTAAAATCAAGTTTTGAGGTGTAATAATATTTGCAGCTATGAATCACTTGAACTGTTTAAGGACTAGAGAAATTTAACTGTTGTAATAGACACAAAAATTCACAAATAGAAATAAATATTTTGTTATATTTCTAAAATTTGCACAGAGTATAAGATAAAAAATTCTGCTCAGGTTTTTTTATGGACTATAGAAATTTAACTGTTGTAAAGAATCACAAATTCACAAATAAAAATAAATATTTTGTTATATTTTTAAAATTTTCACAGATTATAAGATCAAAAATTCACAAATAAAAATAAATATTTTGTTATATATCTAAAATTTTCACAGATTATAAGATCAAAAATTCACAAATAAAAATAAATATTTTGTTATATTTCTAAAATTTTCACAGATTATAAGATAAAAAATTCACAAATAAAAATAAATATTTTGTTATATATCTAAAAATTTCACAGATTATAAGATCATAAATTCACAAATAAAAATAAATATTTTGTTATATTTCTAAAATTTTCACAGATTATAAGATAAAAAATTCTGCTCAGGTTTTAAGAAATGCAATTTTTGGGATTGAGGTGCAGGTACAGTCGCGGCAAGCGGTACAGTCGCTAGGGGAGTTGTTGACTTGTCCACTTTTTCTTTTTTCCAGTCGAGTTTGAGAGCCAGCGACCTAAGGCTAAAAATCTCCTAAAATAAATAAAAAATGTCTTGCCCGTACTTTTTGGGGGTTTTGCCTCCATTTTTTCCGCAGGTAAAACGGAACGGAGTTAGTTTTCTTGACCAGGAGAGAAGAAAGATTTGAGAAAAAATTGTCTGATGATAACTGAAACGTGTCTTTTTTATTTGTAAACATTTATTTCTCTTTTAAAATGGATAAATTATTGTTAGAAGGTTGGGTAAATTTATAGCTGGCTGATCTTACGTTTGGTACCCATAATCTGTATTTAAAAATCTCATTAAAATGAAGGTGATTACTGACCCTGTGAAAGTAATGTCGCTTCTCGCAGTACTGCCGACCGGCAGGCTCTGTTCCGGCCTTGGTGCGGCTCTAATTCTGGATGCAAATCAAAACTAAATTGTTATCTTAATTGTCCTGCTTTCCAGTTATTTTTGGGCAGGCATAAATAATATTTGTTTGTAATGTTTTAATTATTAATTTAATTAATTGAATTTAATAATGTTTTAATTAATAATTTTCGTTTATAATGTAAAATGTATTTTGTAATATTTAATTTGTAAAGTTCCGATATGCAATTAATTATGTAGATAATATGTAAAATGCAAGAAATATGCAATAATCTAAACAGTCATGACAGTCATGGTTGTTCTTGCTGAACCAGACAATCTGAAAAATGACGCGCGGTGTTAATTTCGAACTACATTCTGGCACAACTTCATTTCAGGGCCTATACTTTTAAAAAATGTTAAGAGATCGTAAGTTCATCAGCCAATCATCGACGGCCTTTCATGCATAATCCACCAATCATAGACAAGAAAATAGAGCGTAAGTACTTACGTTCACTTAGCGAGTTTTGAAAGTATGGCCCCTGGCAAATAGCACCGTGGGTGTACTCTCAGACAAAGTCATGGGGCATATAGCCCAAGTATTGACATACACTGTTAGAAAAATTACCGTTAACGGTATTACCGGCGTTTCAGTGGCCGGTAGGCACGTGAAAAGAAACGCCGTGTCGCCGTTTTTATTCTAATTTAACACTAGAAATCCGTAAAACATATTATAAAAACGGCGAAACAGTTTATTTTCACGGGGCGACCGGCCACTAGAATGCCAGTGGGACCGTTTTTTCACCGTTATTTCACCGTTTTTTCACCGTTTTTTCTAACAGTGTACTATCTAATCCATAGCACGAGCAAAGAGCGGCGGCAGCACCTATTCGGCCAAACCAGGTCGGGAAAATCCACACTAGGGAAAAAATTGCATCGCGAATTTGAGTTGAAAGTTTAAATTACTTCTGTTAGGTTTATCTCGTTTCTTGATCGTAAATATGGATTATTACTATGATCTAGGATAATTAATACTATCAGGAAAATAATCAGGATAATTAATACGATCGAGGATAATTAATACGATCAGGATAATAATGAGAATAATTCATACGATCGAGGATAATTAACACGATCAAGATAATAATCATGATAATTAATACGATCAGAATAATAATTTTTGTTAGACATCGCTAAACAAAAATGACTGGAAAGCAGGACAACAAAATAAATGTTTGTTGTAGGCATCGGTTGCTAAAAATTGTTCTATTGATGTTCATTCGTTGGTTGTTGCTGTTTTTATTATTCTTGAAACCGAAGAATGTAAATAATAATCAATATTTTGCCATAATCTAGGTTCGATTACTGCTCCATATATTTATCAATGCTCATTATTAACATTTATTAATGCAATGAACATGCAAAAATCTAAACAGTCATGACAGACGAGAAATGCTATGTACTCCAATCCTGGTAATATTTAATAACTGCTTTACTACTTCTATATTTTATGGGAATTATCTTAATATTCTCTTGATGTTAACGCTGATCTTGCAGTGATAAAAATGACAGGGCATTGTCCATAAAATGATGAACCTCTTGCCTCTATGTGTGTCATCCTGACTTAGGTTGACCCTGCAAAAGAGCGTATCAGTGATACGTCCGCTCTTTGTTCATGCTGTAGGTGTGGAAGTGTATCACTAATTGGACAATACGACCCCTTCATCTTTCTGAGTGTGCTGAGGCTAAGCGTCATGGGCCCATACTTTCAAAAAAAGTAAAGAGATCGTAAGTTCATCAGCCAATCATTGACGGCCTTTCAAGCAAAATCCACCAATCATAGACAAGAAAATAGAGCGTAAGTAGCAAAACAGTATTTAAAAATAAATTTATAATAGAAACCGTCTTTAAGTTTGCGTTTATGTGATTAAAATAAAAACTGCATTCATAACATTTTGTAATGTTTAATAAAATTAAAATACAAATTTTATTTTGTAATGTTTGATTTTCAAAGTTTTGATGAGCAATTAGATGTTGAAATCTGGGCATAAATACTATGTGAATAAATCAAGTGTTTAAAGTTATCTTATATTTAAATAATGTCATACCTTATTTAATGCTATCCAATACAAGAGTTCGGCTAAATAAGATAATTTAATTAAACCAAAACTAGCTTATAAACTTTAAAAGTATTCGTGCTGTTTAGCGCACACATTTTTTAATGATATATTTTTGATTGGTTTGAGCATTAATTCAAATTTTTATCCTTTTTTTTCAACTTGACTTTGCTCATGAATATTTGACTGCACAAAAAATTATTTGCTATTAAATTTTACGTTGAAATCAAAGTTTCTAGTTTGATCCTGAACTTCTATGTTCGAATTTAATTAGGATGCAAGTTATTCTCACCCCAAGTTCATGAGCACAAAGTTTGAACAAGAAAAGGTGAAAGTTGATTAACTTTGTGGAAAACTCGACTTCAAGATGCACCGAATTTTCCTTGTCGGCTTTCATCAATTAATTTATTTATAAAATTCAATTTCTTAGCGCGCAAGAAAAATTTAATTTTCTCCTGCAAGCGTTGCCGTTAAATTGGCCCAAAACAACGAAGTTTCCGTTGACATATTTTTAGAAACAACCAAACAAGAAATTCTGATGAGAGCAGTCGTCAAGTTATTGTTAAATTTTTTATTGATTTATTGTTAAATATTGTTGTTAAATAAAATTATACCTCGGTATAAATTCTATTTTAACAAAATTTGTAAATTACTGTGCATCACAGGTAATATTCAGTGCGCTAGGCACGCTGTCATTCATCGTCTATAAAATTAGTTTATCACCAGAAAAATCATCCTAAAATTATGAGAACCACTTATTATGCAAGCCTACTTTCTAGCGTGAATTTTTTTATGACTTTTCAACAGATGTCCAGTATTCTTGTGATTATCTTGCAATTTTATCCGTTTCCTAACATTTAAAGTTATACACTCGTCGTTTAAATAATTCTAGCAGCGAAAATGCATTCTTAGTTTTGAAAAATACAAAATTCAGTCGGACTCCTGAATTCTGCAGGAGTCCGACTTGGTATCCCCGTAAGTCTGACTTGGTATCCACGTAAGTCTGACTTGGCATCCCCGTAAGTCCGACTTGGTATCCCCGTAAGTCTGACTTGGTATCCACGTAAGTCCGACTTGGTATTCACGTAAGACCGGCTTGGTATCCACGTAAGTCCGACTTGGTATCCACGTAAGTCCGAATTGGTATCCACGTAAGTCCGACTTGGTATCCACGTAAGTCCGACTAGGTATCCACGTAAGTCCGACTTGGTATCCCCGTAAGTCCGACTTGGTATCCCCGTAAGTCCGACTTGGTATCCATTGGTATCCACGTAAGTCTGACTTGGTATCCACGTAAGTCCGACTTGGTATCCACGTAAGTCCGACTTGGTATCCACGTAAGTCCGACTTGGTCTCCACGTAAGTCCGATTTGGTCTCCACGTAAGTCCGACTTGGTCTCCACGTAAGTCCGACTTGGTAACCACGTAAGTCCGACTTGGTCTCCATGTAAGTCCGACTTGGTATCCACGTAAGTTCGACTTGGTATCCACGTAAGTCCGACTTGGTATCCACGTAAGTCCGACTTAATATCCTGGTAAGTCCGACTCTGTATCCACGAAAGTCCGACTTAGTATCCCCGTAAGTCCGATTTGGTATCCTCGTATGTCTGACTTGGTATCCCCGTAAGTCCGATTTGGTATCCACGTAAGACCGACTTGGTATCCACGGAAGCCCGACTTGGTATCCCCGTAAGTCTGACTTGGTATCCACGTAAGTCCGACTTGGTATCCACGTAAGTCCGACTTGGCTGACTTGGTATCCTCGCAAGTTCGACTTTGTCTCACCGCAAGTCCGACTAGGTACCCACGTAAGTCCGACTTAGTATCTACGGAAGCCCGACTTGGTATCCCCGTAAGTCCGACTCTATCCCCGTAAGTCCCAGTTGTATTTTCCCGCCCCAGCCGTGCCTGTGGTGCCGCAACGCTAGCGTGAGGCCAGCATGTCTGCCCGCGATCTTCATAAAAACATCTGAGGCAGGTTAATGCTGCGCCCCCACATGAATGCTTGCCAACCCTTCTGAAAATATTGAACGGCGGCACGGCGGCTGACCATCGGCATGCCTTTGGCCGCCGTTCCGCCAGACAAGATTTAAAATAAGGTACGGCCTGCGCTCACAAGCGTTCCTATTGGCCATTCCATCTAGTAAGCAACCTGACCATACATAAAAGCCTAAAAAGTCTCCACCAAAAATGCCGGGAGAAATACGGGGCAAAAATGTAGGAAGTAAGTCAAGAAGGTCGCTCTGCCGGAGGCCTCAAAAAAGGTTTCGAATTTACTAGGCGCGCTGAGGCATTTGAAGAGCTAGGCGAGCAAGTAAAAGCTTTGCCTGAATGGACTTGTTTTGTTTTGTTGCTACTTCGGTGCGAGTAAAACTTAAGTTGCGTGTAACTTGAAGCTTTGCTAGCCTCCCTGCAGAATCCAGCAATTGCTGTAGCTGCCCGGGGCATGGATCGGAACATCGACTATCGACGAAACATTTTCCGTGCATTTGTTCGGATGGTAACCGTGCATTACCCACTAGGAGATGCCTTTAAAAAAAGAAAGTTCGGGTTATTTTGTTCGAGGGTCACTTTAGAGATTGGTTACACTGATGGTGAGCTTTGAAATTTGCATTCAAATTTTCATTTACTGTTGAGATAAATTTATTTCTTAATAAGAGACTTCCCTAGTTTCCAAGTCTGCGAAATTAATTTTTTTATTTCGCGTATTTGTTGTATTTGCTCGGCAATATTTGGCAAGAAACTGCCGCCCAAGCTTCATTTTCATTATCAAATGTAATTATACTGGAAGCTATGCATTTCATTTTTTCCAGACGCAGTTGTTGCATTAATACTTGTTATCGGCTCGATAAATTAGCCAATATCATGCATGGTTAAAGCATGTAATTGAAGGTACTTTATGCAATTTAACCTCTGGTCTTGACTACAAATTCATTTCGTAGGCTATTCATAGTCCACCATTAATCATTGGTACTGCAATGAGTAAAAATTTAGCTTGCGGTCTCTTTTCTGGGTTAACCGCTTCGGTTTAGGGGAGAAGACGTACTGCTTCAGGGCCTTTAAAGCAAGTTATGGTTGCGCTGCTCGACTTTTACGTCCTCGACTAAAAGACTTCCCGACGGCCAGTCTTTGGCTTGCAATTTGAGTTAGGGTAATTCTTCGCGTTAGGATAATTTTCTGANCGTACTGCTTCAGGGCCTTTAAAGCAAGTTATGGTTGCGCTGCTCGACTTTTACGTCCTCGACTAAAAGACTTCCCGACGGCCAGTCTTTGGCTTGCAATTTGAGTTAGGGTAATTCTTCGAGTTAGGTTAGTTTTTTGACTTAGGGTAATTCTTTGACGTAGGGTAATTCTTCGACTTAAGGTAATTCTTCGATTTAAAATAATTCTTCGATTTAGGGCAATTCTTCGAGTTTGGATAATTTTTTTACTTAGGGTAATTTTTTGACTTAGGGTAATTCTTCGCCTTAGGGTAATTCCTCGATCTAAACTAATTCTTCGATTTAGGGTGATTCTTCTAGTTAGGATAATTTTTTGACGTAGGTAATTCTTCGATTTAATATAATTCTTCGATTTAAAATAATTCTTCGATTTAGGGTTATTCTTCGACGTAGAATGGGTGGTTCTCCGACTTCGAAATGCCACACTGCGTGGCCAATGATCGACTTGAGGGGGCCGTAAAGCTAGGCTGAAACTGCATGTCGTTTCGCTCTTGGTTTATTTTCGAAAAACTGCTTTAGGGGATTTCTTTAAATCATCTGGAGCCATACTTTCAAAACTCGCTAAGTGAACGTAAGTACTTACGCTCTATTTTCTTGTCTATGATTGGTGGATTTTGCTTGAAAGGCCGTCAATGATTGGCTGATGAACTTACGATCTCCTAACTTTTTTTGAAAGTATAGGCCCTGGAGAATTAGGGTTCTCAAGTTCATGTCAGAATCCTTCCTTAGGGACTTCTTTGTGTTGCCACTTATTTTCAACGAGCGAGCTCTTGATGATCGTCGATTTATATGATCTTTCTTTTGTAAAAGAATACTATTTTCTTGAATAATATTATATTTTCTTAGTCTAGCACTTATGTTGAATTTCTTTACACAGAGAGGAATGTACAGTGATTAGCAAGAATTCACTTGTAATTTTATGAACAAAAAATTTTGATGGTAATTTTGTTGCCAATTTTTTTTCGTAATGCTTCATAGTTGTAAGCATAGTTGTAAGCTTCATAGTTCAACTCAATTGTCTCAGTCTCTAATTCTATGGTAGTACATTCCTCTGATTAGTCATATCGTACTAGCTTGGTGGAACTTTTTATTTAAAATGAATATACCGTCAATATTATAGGCCGAAAAACACGATACTTATCGAAAGGAGAACGCAAGTGTAGTCGAGTTTTACCGGTTTTGGCTGATTATACTTGGAATATTATGATTTTCATGCAACGTAACTTGACTTTGGCAAAAATAAATACCGGTAAAATCAAAGAATAATTCCAAGATGTTGGATTCCTGAGGCCATACTTTCAAAACTCGCTAAGTGAACGTAAGTACTTACGCTCTATTTTCTTGTCTATGATTGGTGGATTTTGCTTGAAAGGCCGTCAATAGCGTAACTGCTCATCCAGCGTGTAAAACAAGACACTTCAGAGCAGTCTTAGGGTGTAATTTCTCATCCAGCGTGTAAAACAAGACACTTCAGAGCTGTCTTACGGCGTAACTGCTCATCCAGCATGTAAAACATGACACTTCAGAGCAGTCTTACGGCGTAACTGTTGTGTCCAGCGTGTAAAACATGAGACTTCAGAGCAGTCTTACGGCGTAACTGCTCATCCAGCGTGTTAAACATGACACTTCAGAGCAGTCTTACGGCGTAACTGCTCATCCAGCGTGTAAAGAATGACACTTCAGAGCAGTCTTAGGGTATAACTGCTCATCCAGCGTGTAAAACATGACACTTCAGAGCAGTCTTACGGCGTAACTGCTCATCCAGCGTGTAAAACATGACACTTCAGAGCAGTCTTAGGGCGTAACTGCTCATCCAGCGTNAGCTCTTGACATGGCACTCCGTGGCATACAGCGGCCTCAGTTCAGAGGTGCCATTTTTATATGATTTAAGACGGGCTCGACGTCTGAGGCCCACATCTCTGGCCCCAAATGGGCCATCAAAGAACCTTTGCATTCGCGCATTGCTTTTTAGGCACCACGCAAAAAAGCGTTGCACTCACGTCAATTTATTCTGCCAATTTCTGCCTTGCGATGAGGTGGTTCGAGATGCTATACCTCCACTTCGATGAGTACGCGTAAGTGCCATACTTTATTTTACCATATTATATACTATATTTTACCGGACTATTATACTCTATATTTCGATGAGTGCGCGTAAGTGCTATTAATTTTTTTTACCATATTAAATACTATAATTTACCGTACTTAATACTATACACTATGCTTCGGTGAGTGCGCTTAAGTGCTATTCTTTTTTTTTACATATAATACACTATACTTCGGTGCGTGCGCGTAAGTGTTATACTTTATTTTACCATATTATATACCATACTTTACCGTACTTAATATTATACATTATACTACGGTGAGTGCACGTAAGTGCTATACTGTTTTTTACCATATTATACACTATACTTCACCTTACTTTTATACACTATACTTCGGTGAGTGCGCGTAAGTACTATACTTTTTTTACCATTTTATACACTATACATCGGTGAGTGCGCGTAAGTGTTATACTTTATTTTACCATTTTATATACTATACTTTATCGCACAAGCAACGATGTCAGCATCTCATGTCAATATTTTCCTCTAGGCATATTTTTAAAGAGAAATTGTTGCATCTTCTTCTGATTGTGTTTATGGTTTTAGAATCGTTTGCATTGATCCAAATTCTATCTAAAGTTTTACCCATGTGAAAGCACATAAAGTATGCTGAAGATATATTGTATTCTGAAAAGCAACATTTTTAAATTTAATAGTATAAAACTGCTTTTTATCTCTCTTTTAAAAATATTTCTTATTTTCTAATCGGGTTTGCCGGTGAAATTAATTCTATATTCTTGTGTAAATTGCATGAAAAATACTGAAATAATGACAAATATTTATCAATGCATGCGTAGATTTTACAACAAAACATTGAGTTTTTTCCTACGCTTTGAATTTAGATTTTTTTTTCACTGATATGCTCCCAAGATAATTCAGAATAGTTTTTCATTCTAAAGGAAGTGGTCTTGCCCAATGTCGCCGTCTGTTTCCTCGAATTCTGAACATTGACTCGCGCATCTCTCTCCTCATTGCAGAGATAATATCTTCTACGACGATTTCTGAGAAATTTTTATAGATATTTATCGCGTTAGTCATCCTTCCCTCGTTCCAAAAAGGCAATTTATCTCCAGTTTATGAACCGCTGCTCCAAAGCGCTCAATCTTATCCCACACGATTCTTCCTCTAACCTTCCGGCATCTGGGTGCCGTACTTCCAACATTCGCATAAAGAACCGTAACTGACTAAGTACACATAGCGGTCTAAGTACACATAGCGGGCTAAGTACACGTAGCGGCCCAAGCACACGTAGCGGTCTAACTACACGTAGCGGCCTAAGTACACGTAGCGGCTGATTTCTCGTCTGCGATTGGTGGAACGTAGCGGCCTAAGTACACTTAGCGGCCTAAGTACACTTAGCGGCATAAGTACACTTAGCGGCCTAAGTACACGTAGCGGCTGATTTCTCGCCTGTTATTGGTGGCTTTAGCATGACAAGCAGTCAGTGATTGGCTGACGGAGTTACGAACTCGCTTGCATTTTTGATAGTTCGCACCGCAGGGAATTCGCGTGCTCTCAATATGGCAGATTGAACTATTGGTATGCAATTGAATTGTTCTGCAATTTAATGCTGATGTTGTTGTATTTAAATAATTAACATTCTATTGATCACCACGATAATCAAGTGAAGAATTTAGTATGGTTAAATATCAATAAAAAGGCTCAAACTTCGATAAGTAATTGATATATTTTGTTATTTCTGCAACTCTCAATGGTTAAACATTTTGGTATATGTTATGTTTTAGTCTCAAGAATGTATATATTGCTATCGTGATTAAATACTGGTTTTTCGCTTTAGCCATACTTTTGTTGGTAGCGTATATACTGCTAGTCTGTATATACACAAGTCGTATAGTTTGTATTAGACGCCATAAGAAGCCTAGCTTGTATACTGCCAGTCTGTGTTAATACAAGTCGTGTTGTTTGTATTAGTCGTCATAAGAAGCCTAGTTTGTATACTGCCAATCTGTGTTTACACAAGCTGTGTAGTTTGTATTAGTCGCCATAAGGAGTCTGGCTTGTATATTTCCAGTCTGTGTTAATACAAGTCGTGTTGTTTGTATTAGTCGTCATAAGAAGCCTAGTTTGTATATTTCCAGTCTGTGTTTACACAAGCTGTGTAGTTTGTATTAGTTGCCATAAGAAGCCTAGCTTGTATACTACCAGTCTGTGTTTACACAAACTGTGTAGTTTGTATTAGTTGCCATTAGAAGTCTGGCTCGCTGCGCTCGCTTGTCTCGCAATTTTCGCCTGTGTCGTGTCCTGCGACTTTGTTTTGTATATTTTGTGTAGAATGTTGGTTCGAGTTTACAGCTGTCTGCTAGTATTGTTTGTGTAGAATGTTTGTTCGAGTTTACAGCTGTCTGCTCGTATTGTTTGTGTAGAATGTTTGTTCGAGTTTACAGCTGTCTGCTTGTATTGTTTGTGTAGAATATTGGTTCGAGTTTACAGCTGTCTGCTTGTATTGTTTGTGTAAAATATTGGTTCGAGTTTACAGCTGTCTGCTTGTATTGTTTGTGTAGAATGTTTGCTGGTGTTTACAGCTGTCTGCTTGTATTGTTTGTGTAGAATGTTTGTTCGAGTTTACAGCTGTCTGCTTGTATTGTTTGTGTGGAATGTTTGCTCGTGTTTACAGCTGCCTGCTTGTATTGTTTGTGTGGAATGTTTGCTCGTGTTTACAGCTGTCTGCTTGTATTTACAACAATTTGTTGTATTTACTTCTGGCAATTTGGAGTGATCGTATGAAATTTAACGTATTTATTATGTCGAATTTAATATTTTTAACACGTAAATTTTAGCCAAAACCAACATTGTTTTTGCTCAAAATGTAGAGAAGAAATACTCATTTTAAGTAAATTGACTATTTATTTTTAATTATCATTCAATATTTTTAACGCGTAAATTTAGCTAAAAGGCATGTTATTTTAGCTCAAAAAATGCTCTTTTTAAATGCTCTTTTTAAGTAAATTGACTATGAATTTTTAATTTTAATTTAAATTTTTTTAACACGTGAATTTACTTAAAACACACAATATTTTAGCTAATAATTTAGGGTAAAGAATGCTCTTTTTAACTAAATTTACAATGTATTTTTAATTTTGATTTTGATATTTTTTACATTTAAATTTATGAAGTTTTATTGAAGTCTTGAAAGAAGTGATTGGATTATATTTCCAACTAATTTCTAAAAGGTTTTGAATCTACTTTTATGTCTTCGTTTTATTTGAAATATTGATTTTTTCTTCATATATTGTAAATTTTCCGCCCTTATTTCTCAGAGTGCATTTCGTTGGGTAAGGATTTATATTTAATTTTTAAGTTGCATACCAACAAGCAACTGAATAGTTTGTTATCTAATTCAAATATTTAGTTCGCTGCCACTCGAATATCTACAAGTTACGTTTTCTTCACTAATTTTAAATTTTTTGCATTAAACTTTAATAATGATTTTTGTTATCGAACTGCAGGATTCCGCTCGACGAAAGAGCTTTTATTATGTATTATGAAACTTGTATTCTGTTAGTTTTTACTTGTATAATGAATTATTCGGCGTCCGTCATTAAATAAATGGTGACTGACCTTAACTTTAGCTGAAAAAATGACGTATGCTGAAAAAATGAGTAATATAAGATATGCTCTATTTACTGTCATTCTATAATCGACGATACTTTATTATATAATGAAAGTTCATGATTACGAAAATTTTCTTTAGTTAAGTTTGAATTTCGGCGAGAAATAAGTGTAGGAAACATTTCTTTGATCAAGTGCAGCTTTTTTTCTTTAATTTGTGAACCTTCGCCAAGCAGAAATATAATATGAAATGAGAAATTGAGATTATCAGTTCGAATAAAGTAAGATAATGGGAAAAAATAACTAAAACACATTTTTGGTTACGTAAAAAAATAATTCATTCATCAAATTACATGCGTGAATAATCATAGTGTAACAGAAATAATGCTATAATGCATCATATGTTTTTTTTTAATTTGTGAATCTTCGCCAAGCTGAAATATAATGTGAAACAAGAACTTGATATCGATTCAGGTGAACTATGATGATAAGAAAAAAAAATTAAAAATAGATTTTTTATTACGTAAGAACTAATTCATTCAGCAAATTACATGGTTAATAATTATAATTTTACAGTATAAACACAGTTGATAAAACATTACAAAAATTGTAAAATTTTGTTTCTGCGTATCTACTAATTATATGAGAAGCCAAAATGGATTCGATTTCTTAGCCTTCCATGAACGAATCTGTACATCTACAGCTTCAATATATCTTCTAGGGGCCATACTTTCAAAACTGGCTAAGTGAACGTAAGTACTTACGCTTTATTTTCTTGTCTATGATTGGTGGATTTTGCTTGAAAGGCCGTCAATGATTGGCTGATGAACTTACGATCTCTTAACTTTTTTTGAAAGTATAGGCCCAGGGTTTCAATAAATCAAGCTTCTTCTAAGACGGCGTTCAGCAGAACTGCATTGCCCGGCCAGAAGACTGGCGCGAGCTAAATTGTCCCTGAAATCAAAAGCCCTGAAGTTTTATGTCTGGAAATTTCGATGTTGATCGTAAAAACTGAGGACCTGAAAGTGCAGCTTGACTCGGGCGATCGGTACTGCGGGTAAGAATATTTTGTTCTATTAGAAATTTCGTTCTGTTTATTAAAAATTATGTTCCGTTTTAATGTAACGGAGACCAAGAAGACTAAGTTTGTAGCGCGTCGATTTCTGAGTTTTTTTTTAATGGAGGGGGGAATTAGCATGGAAGTGAATCTGAAATTGCTCTTAGAGGCAGTTTTTGATACTGCAAACTGGGTTCAACCTCATTTCCTATTAACCAATTTGATTTAATGCATGCCAAGGGCCATAATTTGTTACATTAATGCATGCAGTGTCACTTCATTGGTCTGGCCCAACATTCTAGGTGTCGTTGACACATTTATTATTCTTGGCATCATTGCCGGCCTCTGTGCCTCTCTTTGCGTTTTAACGCTTCAAGCTTATCTTGTTAAACATGAGTTGGGCCGGCGAGTGTTTCATTTCTTTTGTACTTTTTTTTTTTATTAATAAGGCCTCCCACACTCACCATTCCAACAAAAAGGAATTAATTTTATTAATTAAAAACAGGGAATGGTTTCATGTCAATGATCAGGGCCCCGACCTTAACGCCTCTGATGGTGGCCTACACCGACTCCGAGGGTCACTGAGCTGTGACGCGAGCGAGGAGCGGGCCCACGTCGAACTTTTCTCTGACTGCTGTTAGGATGCTAGCTGCATTGCCTCTCTGCACTGCCAAACCCAACCTTTGCTCAAACCATAAAGTCTCTCTACGTTCACCGGACAATTCCGTTATGCGACGACCAATCTCTGATATTACTTGCACCCATGCCACTTTTTGTACTTGGCTTTCTTGCCACTTCTGAATTCAGCCAGCGACGCAATTTAGAAGGTTAGTAAGTGGAATTTAGTATTGCCTATTAAATTGAAATTATCTTGAATCTCGCTCAGAAATTAAATATAACCGAATAACTGGCGTACTTGTAAATCAAATCCAGTCCTTATTTTCACCGTATAACTCCGGAATACACTTCACCAACTTGGATAAAGACCCATTTGTATCTTATAGATTCACCTTAGTATAACCCATTTTTTCTCGTTCCAGTTTGCACGTCAGGAACCGTAACTGAATTTTCGCAATTCACAACACAACTGAATTCCGGAAATAATCCTGTGGCTTTCTAATAAAATTTGGGTTTGAATTTTTATATTTGTGTTCATTTCCGAACAGTTCTGAATATCCCCACCTGCACATTATCATAATGTTCTTATCAAATGTTATCTAAAGCTGTTGTCTTCTGCTGTTTTACTAAGCTGTTGTCACCAGCTGTTCTAATAAGCTGTTGTCACCAGCTGTTCCAATAAGCTGTTGTCACCAGCTGTTCTAATAAGCTGTTGTCATCAGCTGTTCTAATAAGCTGTTGTCACCAGCTGTTCTAATAAGCTGTTGTCATCAGCTGTTCTAATAAGCTGTTGTCACCAGCTGTTCTAATAAGCTGTTGTCACCAGCTGTTCTAATAAGCTGTTGTCACCAGCTGTTCTAATAAGCTGTTGTCACCAGCTGTTCTAATAAGCTGTTGTCACCAGCTGTTCTNTTTCAAAACTGGCTAAGTGAACGTAAGTACTTACGCTTTATTTTCTTGTCTATGATTGGTGGATTTTGCTTGAAAGGCCGTCAATGATTGGCTGATGAACTTACAATCTCTTAACTTTTTTTGAAAGTATGGGCCCTGATCTATATCCTGTTGTCGGTTTGCTATGTTCCTATAGACACAGCAAGAGTGTCACTATTTGCCTTTGATGTAAGCAATATTCATTAAGGTTACTTTGATTCCAATACATCATGTGCAGAATATATTGGGCTGGAGGGTTCTGGCGACAATGGCTGCAGTGAAGCGGCTGAGGTCAGGTCTTATTTAATTCCGTGATCCTACGCTCAAAAATTAATGGCTAATACTGTCCAAATTGTGACTCACTTTGTGAAAAAGAGCACTGACATGCTCTTATTCCTGTTAAACTGGGTCATGATGGCCCACTCAATGCCAAACTGGGTCATGATGACCCACTCAATGAGAAACTGGGTCATGATGACCCACTCAAGGGCAAGAAGTGCGTCGCTATTTTCGACCGCTTGAAATTCCCCTCGGTACTCAACGTGAATTTATAGAAATACCTGCTTTCAGTATTGTTTATTATCGCAAATATTCCTTTACAGTATTGTTTATTATCGCAAATATTCCATTACAGTATTGTTTATTAATCGCAAATATTCCATTACAGTATTGTTTATTATCGCAAATATTCCATTGCAGTATTGTTTGTTATCGCAAATATTCCATTACAGTATTGTTTGTTATCGCAAATATTCCATTACAGTATTGTTTGTTATCGCAAATATTCCATTGCAGTATTGTTTGTTATCGCAAATATTCCATTACAGTATTGTTTGTTATCGCAAATATTTCATTACAGTATTGTTTGTTATTGCAAATATTCCTTTACAGTATTGTTTATTATCATAAATATTTCCTTACAGTATTTTTTATTATTGCATATATTCACTTTATTAGTAATGTCTGAAGTCATCAGTATCATTTCAGTTGTAATGCCTGAAGTCATCAGTATCATTTTAGTTGTAATGCCTGAAGTCATCAGTATCATTTCAGTTGTAATGCCTGAAGTCATCAGTATCATTTCAGTTGTAATGCCTGAAGTCATCAGTATCATTTCAGTTGTAATGCCTGAAGTCATCAATATCATTTCAGTTGTAATGCCTGAAATCATCAGCATCTTTTCAGTTGTAATGCCTGAAGTCATCAGTATCATTCCTATGCACATGCGACAAATAACAAATTTTTTTAAGCATTTCCCACGCAGAAAACTTGTGTCAAAAAGCTAAGCCTGTCATTCGTTTGACATCGAAGAATTTTTGTGAATCCACCTTAGTGATTTTTAAGCTGAACTTTGAGACTTGCTTTCCAATATCGCCAGAAAACTTTTCTAGAAAGTCCCGCATCGGCAGAATAAATGGACGACGAAGTTTTCGAGGCAACTTTTATCTTGTGAATAAATTGCCTGAAGCTTCTTAAGGTTTGCGAGGCTGCAAGAATCTTGCTAAGAGGAAGTGGCATTATTTTGCTTTTTTTCAGGCATGCGTTGGATTTAAATATCTCATTTTAGAGTACAAACCTACTCGTTTACATTGAATTAATGAAAGGGATTCTCGTTTCATTTTAGCGTCGAGCTTTGGATTTGAATTCCTTATTTCAAGGGAAAAACTTAGTCGTTTGCATTGAATTAATGAGAGACCCTCGTTTCGTGCGCAAGGCGAGCTCTAGGCTTAGCAAATTGATGAATAAACTTTTTTTAAGCAGAAATTCTTCGAATGGTTTTTTTTGAATGAATTGTAATGCAGATTAAGATTGAATTCATGTATGTTATCTATGGTTTTGTATATTATGTATGGCATTTTACATTATGTATTTTATTGTATATTATGTATGGTATTGTATATTAGGTATTGTATTGTATATTATGTATGGTATTGTATATTAGGTATTGTATTGTATATTATGTATGGTATTGTATATTAGGTATTGTACTGTATATTATGTATGGTATTGTATATTAGGTATTGTATTGTATATTATATATGGTATTGTATATTATGAATGGTATTGTTCTACGCCATCGTGTACAGTACTTCGAACATCAATCTGATTGAGTTTTGAAATAAGATTTGATTTAAAGTATTCAATATCGAAATAATTGTTATAATCATAAATAATGTGAAATAATTTCATTGTGTAATGAAGGATTCACTTGATTATATGAAAGAAAAATCGCCCTTATTGAAGATTTATATAGTTTTAATTTATTAGTTCAGGGAAAGATAAAAGAAGATCTGCGACAAAAAAATTTCGTTTGCCCCTAAAAAATTTTATTATCGGGGAAATTTTTTCTTTATTAAATATCACATACTTATTATGAAACTTTATTGACGGTATTGCCAATCTCAAGGAATGAGCTCGCTCACTTATAATTAAATATAATGACTTGATCAATTAAATTAGGTCCCACAAAGACGCTCAATACTCTTCTCCATTACCGGGTCGGTAACCGTCCCAGTAACGAGACGCCATTACCGAGACGTCCATTACTCTCTTCCATTACCGGGACGTCCATTACTCTCTTCCATTACCGAGACGTCCATTACTCTCTTCCATTACCGGGACGGTAACCGTCCCAGTCACCGAGACGCCCATTACTCTCTTCCATTACCGGGACGGTAACCGTCCCAGTCACCGAGACGCCCATTACTCTTCCATTACCGGGACGGTAACCGTCCCATTTCCTGACGGACGGCTTTACCGACTTCCCTTATTAAAGGACCAGATCCCATGGCTTTTTTATGACGCTTTCTGACTCTTCTCGTATTTTCCAGCGTATTTTTCACACCCGAAAACAATGGGATGAGTATTTTGCGAGCATTTTTAATGGCTGGAAATGAAGGTCTCATTCGTTTGAGAATTTTTGCTTCAGATTTTGGTGTAAGTTGAGTGAGTCGTTAGACGGGAACTTTCTTCATACTCAACTCCCATTATTTAATTTATTTAAACTCCCATTAAATTTATTTAAATTCCCATTAATATTCCTATAGTTTTTCCACATGGGAGAATTTTGAATTTTCTATAATATGAAATGTGTGTTGGACGTGTTCTTAATGGTCTAGTCGATAATTTTGAAGTAGTTTGAAGATTTTGATTTTCTCAATTTTATTCAGCTCAATAATTTTAACGTTGGTACGTTACATTAATCTTAAAGTTTTTAACTTTGCACATTTCTCTTTGACAATTAACTTGAAGAAAATTGATTAGCTTAACTTGACAATCAACTTTAATAAAAAAAAATAAACTTTGTCATTTTGCACAATTGTCTGTGAAATTTGTATTAAGTTTGTGTGTTTTAAGCTTATCGTTGTATTAATACAGAGACTATTCAGGCTCGTATCTGCGATACCTACTGCCGGCATATTACCGGGATTTGACATTTTATTAAAGTATTTAATCTTTAGGCATTACAAACCGAAGGGGGCAGAGTATACTTCACATTTTATTTTATACTTCTTATAAAATGGGCTCATTTTCTTCTTACAGTTTACCATTATATCTATGATTTAATAGCTAGCGATAAATGTGAAGAGTTGAATGTTAAATTTTATTGTTAAGAGGTCTTTCTTGAGAAAAACCTTCACAATTATTGAACTGATTGCGTATAACGAGATGCGTGATGAAAGTGATTATAGTTGACGGGATTATCAGATCTCAAGGATTATTGATCCCACACATCGCCGAGTTAAGCCGCTCGTTCTTTATAAATGTTAAATGTTATTTCATAAATCATCATAAATTATGTTTTATGGCCAAACTTATATATAAAATATTTCTTTGCGATCATTTTCTCATGATAATTATTAATTATAGATAATCGTCTTTCTTGGTACCATTTTACTAATCTATTCATTTTCGCTTTTTTTTAATTTAATTTTTTTGCCGTGAAGCAAATATGATCGCCGGATGGCTCCTGAATAATAATAATAATAATTATAATAATAATAATAATAATAATAATAATAATAATAATAATAATAATAATA